>NW_027412098.1:0-69259 GCF_047663935.1 Musca autumnalis
GCCTGAGTGATCTGGTGACGAAAGTCATTCGGTGAATTTTGTATGGGAAAAGTCATCTCCGTGAACTTTTGTATGGGAAAAGTCATGCCCGGTGAACTTTTGTATTGGGAAAGTCATCTCCGGTGAACTTTTGTATTGGGAAAAGTCATCTCCGGTGAACTTTTGTATGGGAAAAGTCATGCCCGGTGAACTTTTGTATTGGGAAAGTCATCTCCGGTGAACTTTTGTATTGGGAAAGTCATCTCCGGTGAACTTTTGTATGGAAAAGTCATCTCCGGTGAACTTTTGTATGGGAAAAGTCATGCCCGGTGAACTTTTGTATTGGGAAAGTCATCTCCGGTGAACTTTTGTATTGGGGAAAGTCATCTCCGGTGAACTTTTGTATGGGAAAAGTCATCTCCGGTGAACTTTTGTATTGGGAAAGTCATCTCCGGTGAACTTTTGTATTGGGAAAGTCATGCCCGGTGAACTTTTGTATTGGGAAAGTCATCTCCGGTGAACTTTTGTATTGGGAAAGTCATCTCCGGTGAACTTTTGTATTGGGAAAGTCATGCCCGGTGAACTTTTGTATTGGGAAAGTCATCTCCGGTGAACTTTTGTATTGGGAAAGTCATCTCCGGTGAACTTTTGTATGGGAAAAGTCATCTCCGGTGAACTTTTGTATTGGGAAAGTCATCTCCGGTGAACTTTTGTGTTGGGAAAGTCATCTCCGGTGAACTTTTGTATTGGGAAAGTCATCTCCGGTGAACTTTTGTATGGGAAAAAGTCATCTCCGGTGAACTTTTGTAATTGGGAAAGTCATCTCCGGTGAACTTTTGTATGGGAAAAGTCATCTCGGTGAACTTTTGTATTGGGAAAGTCATCTCCGGTGAACTTTTATATTGGGAAAGTCATCTCCGGTGAACTTTTGTATTGGGAAAGTCATCTCCGGTGAATTTTTGTATTGGGAAAGTCATGCCCGGTGAACTTTTGTTTTGGGAAAGTCATGCCCGGTGAACTTTTGTATTGGGAAAGTCATCTCCGGTGAACTTTTGTATTGGGAAAGTCATCTCCGGCGAACTTTTGTATTGGGAAAGTCATCTCCGGTGAACTTTTGTATTGGGAAAGTCATCTCCGGTGAACTTTTGTATGGGAAAAGTCATCTCCGGTGAACTTTTGTATTGGGAAAGTCATCTCCGGGTGAACTTTTGTATGGGAAAAGTCATCTCCGGTGAACTTTTGTATTGGGAAAGTCATCTCCGGTGAACTTTTGTATTGGGAAAGTCATGCCCGGTGAACTTTTATATTGGGAAAGTCATCTCCGGTGAACTTTTGTATGGGAAAAGTCATCTCCGGTGAACTTTTGTATTGGGAAAGTCATCTCCGGAGAACTTTTGTATTGGGAAAGTCATGCCCGGTGAACTTTTGTATTGGGAAAGTCATGCCCGGTGAACTTTTGTATTGGGAAAGTCATCTCCGGTGAACTTTTGTATTGGGAAAGTCATCTCCGGTGAACTTTTGTATGGGAAAAGTCATCTCCGGTGAACTTTTGTATTGGAAAGTCATCTCCGGTGAACTTTTGTATTGGGAAAGTCATCTCCGGTGAACTTTTGTATGGGAAAAGTCATCTCCGGTGAACTTTTGTATTGGGAAAGTCATCTCCGGTGAACTTTTGTATTGGGAAAGTCATCTCCGGTGAACTTTTGTATGGGAAAGTCATCTCCGGTGAACTTTTGTATTGGGAAAGTCATCTCCGGTGAACTTTTGTATTGGGAAAGTCATGCCCGGTGAACTTTTGTTTTGGGAAAGTCATGCCCGGTGAACTTTTGTATTGGGAAAGTCATCTCCGGTGAACTTTTGTATGGGAAAAGTCATCTCCGGTGAACTTTTGTATTGGGAAAGTCATCTTCCGGTGAACTTTTGTATGGGAAAAATCATCTCCGGTGAACTTTTGTATTGGGAAAGTCATGCCCGGTGAACTTTTGTATTGGGAAAGTCATCTCCGGTGAACTTTTGTATGGGAAAAGTCATCTCCGGTGAACTTTTGTATTGGGAAAGTCATCTCCGGTGAACTTTTGTATGGAAAAGTCATCTCCGGTGAACTTTTGTATTGGGAAAGTCATCTCCGGTGAACTTTTGTATGGGAAAAGTCATCTCCGGTGAACTTTTGTATTGGGAAAGTCATGCCCGGTGAACTTTTGTATTGGGAAAGTCATCTCCGGTGAACTTTGTGTTGGGAAAGTCATCTCCGGTGAACTTTTGTATGGGAAAAGTCATCTCCGGTGAACTTTTGTATTGGGAAAGTCATCTCCGGTGAACTTTTGTATTGGGAAAGTCATCTCCGGTGAACTTTTGTATTGGGAAAGTCATCTCCGGTGAACTTTTGTATGGGAAAGTCATCTCCGGTGAACTTTTGTATTGGGAAAGTCATCTCCGGTGAACTTTTGTATGGGAAAAGTCATCTCCGGTGAACTTTTGTATTGGGAAAGTCATCTCCGGTGAACTTTTGTATTGGGAAAAGTCATCTCCGGTGAACTTTTGTATTGGGAAAGTCATCTCCGGTGAACTTTTGTATGGGAAAAGTCATCTCCGGTGAACTTTTGTATGGGAAAAGTCATCTCCGGTGAACTTTTGTATTGGGAAAGTCATCTCCGGTGAACTTTTGTATGGGAAAAGTCATCTCCGGTGAACTTTTGTATTGGGAAAGTCATCTCCGGTGAACTTTTGTATTGGGAAAGTTATCTCCGGTGAACTTTTGTATGGGAAAAGTCATCTCCGGTGAACTTTTGTATTGGGAAAGTCATCTCCGCTGAACTTTTGTATTGGGAAAGTCATGCCCGGTGAACTTTTGTTTTGGGAAAGTCATGCCCGGTGAACTTTTGTATTGGGAAAGTCATCTCCGGTGAACTTTTGTATTGGGAAAGTCGTGCCCGGTGAACTTTTGTATTGGGAAAGTCATGCCCGGTGAACTTTTGTATTGGGAAAGTCATCTCCGGTGAACTTTTGTATGGGAAAAGTCATGCCCGGTGAACTTTTGTATTGGGAAAGTCATCTCCGGTGAACTTTTGTATTGGGAAAGTCATCTCCGGTGAACTTTTGTATGGGAAAAGTCATCTCCGGTGAACTTTTGTATTGGGAAAGTCATCTCCGGTGAAATTTTGTATTTGAAAAGTCATCTCCGGTGAACTTTTGTATTGGGAAAGTCATCTCCGGTGAACTTTTGTATTGGGAAAGTCATGCCCTGTGAACTTTTGTATTGGGGAAAGTCATGCCCGGTGAACTTTTGTATTGGGAAAGTCATCTCCGGTGAACTTTTGTATTGGAAAGTCATCTCCGGTGAACTTTTGTATGGGAAAAGTCATCTCCGGTGAACTTTTGTATTGGGAAAGTCATCTCCGGTGAACTTTTGTATGGGAAAAGTCATCTCCGGTGAACTTTTGTATTGGGAAAGTCATGCCCGGTGAACTTTTGTATTGGGAAAGTCATCTCCGGTGAACTTTTGTATTGGGAAAGTCATCTCCGGTGAACTTTTGTATGGGAAAAGTCATCTCCGGTGAACTTTTGTATTGGGAAAGTCATGCCCGGTGAACTTTTGTATTGGGAAAGTCTGCCCGGTGAACTTTTGTATTGGGAAAGTCATGCCCGGTGAACTTTTGTATTGGGAAAGTCGTGCCCGGTGAACTTTTGTATTGGGAAAGTCATGCCCGGTGAACTTTTGTATTGGGAAAGTCATCTCCGGTGAACTTTTGTATTGGGAAAGTCATGCCCGGTGAACTTTTGTATTGGGAAAGTCATCTCCGGTGAACTTTTGTATTGGGAAAGTCGTGCCCGGTGAACTTTTGTATTGGGAAAGTCATGCCCGGTGAACTTATATTGGGAAAGTCATCTCCGGTGAATTTTTGTATGGGAAAAGTCATCTCCGGTGAACTTTTGTATTGGGAAAGTCATGCCCGGTGAACTTTTGTATTGGGAAAGTCATCTCCGGTGAACTTTTGTATTGGGAAAGTCATCTCCGGTGAACTTTTGTATGGGAAAAGTCATCTCCGGTGAACTTTTGTATTGGGAAAGTCATCTCCGGTGAACTTTTGTATTGGAAAGTCATCTCCGGTGAACTTTTGTATTGGGAAAGTCATCTCCGGTGAACTTTTGTATGGGAAAAGTCATCTCCGGTGAACTTTTGTATTGGGAAAGTCATCTCCGGTGAACTTTTGTATGGGAAAAGTCATCTCCGGTGAACTTTTGTATTGGGAAAGTCCTCTCGGTGAACTTTTGTATTGGGAAAGTCATGCCCGGTGAACTTTTGTATTGGGAAAGTCATCTCCGGTGAATTTTTGTATTGGGAAAGTCATCTCCGGTGAACTTTTGTATGGGAAAAGTCATCTCCGGTGAACTTTTGTATTGGGAAAGTCATGCCCGGTGAACTTTTGTTTTGGGAAAGTCATGCCCGGTGAACTTTTGTATTGGGAAAGTCATCTCCGGTGAACTTTTGTATGGGAAAAGTCATCTCCGGTGGACTTTTGTATTGGGAAAGTCATCTCCGGTGAACTTTTGTATTGGGAAAGTCATGCCCGGTGAACTTTTATATTGGGAAAGTCATGCCGGTGAACTTTTGTATTGGGAAAGTCATCTCCGGTGAACTTTTGTATTGGGAAAGTCATGCCCGGTGAACTTTTGTATTGGGGAAAGTCATCTCCGGTGAACTTTTGTATTGGGAAAGTCATCTCCGGTGAACTTTTGTATGGGAAAAGTCATCTCCGGTGAACTTTTGTATTGGGAAAGTCATCTCCGGTGAACTTTTGTATGGGAAAAGTCATCTCCGGGGAACTTTTGTATTGGGAAAGTCATCTCCGGTGAACTTTTGTATGGGAAAGTCATCTCCGGTGAACTTTTGTTTTGGAAAGTCATGCCCGGTGAACTTTTGTATTGGGAAAGTCATCTCCGGTGAACTTTTGTATGGGAAAAGTCATCTCCGGTGAACTTTTGTATTGGGAAAGTCATCTCCGGTGAACTTTTGTATTGGGAAAGTCATCTCCGGTGAACTTTTGTATGGGAAAAGTCATCTCCGGTGAACTTTTGTATGGGAAAAGTCATCTCCGGTGAACTTTTGTATTGGGAAAGTCATCTCCGGTGAACTTTTGTATGGGAAAAGTCATCTCCGGTGAACTTTTGAATTGGGAAAGTCATGCCCGGTGAACTTTTATATTGGGAAAGTCATCTCCGGTGAACTTTTGTATGGAAAGTCATCTCCGGTGAACTTTTGTATGGGAAAAGTCATCTCCGGTGAACTTTTGTATTGGGAAAGTCATGCCCGGTGAACTTTTGTATTGGGAAAGTCATCTCCGGTGAACTTTTATATTGGAAAAGTCATGGCCGGTGAACTTTTGTATTTGGAAAGTCATGCCCGGTGAACTATTGTATTGGGAAAGTCATGCCCGGTGAACTTTTGTATTGGGAAAGTCATCTCCGGTGAACTTTTATATTGGAAAAGTCATGCCCGGTGAACTTTTGTATTGGGAAAGTCATGCCCGGTGGAACTTTTGTATGGGAAAAATCATCTCCGGTGAACTTTTGTATTGGGAAAGTCATCTCCGGTGAACTTTTGTATGGAAAAGTCATCTCCGGTGAACTTTTGTATGGGAAAAGTCATCTCCGGTGAACTTTTGTATTGGGAAAGTCATCTCCGGTGAACTTTTATATTGGAAAAGTCATGCCCGGTGAACTTTTGTATTGGGAAAGTCATGCCGGTGAACTATTGTATTGGGAAAGTCATGCCCGGTGAACTTTTGTATTGGGAAAGTCATCTCCGGTGAACTTTTATATTGGAAAAGTCATGCCCGGTGAACTTTTGTATTGGGAAAGTCATGCCCGGTGAACTTTTGTATGGGAAAAATCATCTCCGGTGAACTTTTGTATTGGGAAAGTCATGCCCGGTGAACTTTTGTATTGGGAAAGTCATCTCCGGTGAACTTTTGTATGGGAAAAGTCATCTCCGGTGAACTTTTGTATTGGGAAAGTCATCTCCGGTGAACTTTTGTATTGGGAAAGTCATGCCCGGTGAACTTTTGTATTGGGAAAGTCATGCCCGGTGAACTTTTGTATTGGGAAAGTCATCTCCGGTGAACTTTTATATTGGAAAAGTCATGCCCGGTGAACTTTTGTATTGGGAAAGTCATGCCCGGTGAACTATTGTATTGGGAAAGTCATGCCCGGTGAACTTTTGTATGGGAAAAGTCATCTCCGGTGAACTTTTGTATTGGGAAAGTCATCTCCGGTGAACTTTTATATTGGAAAAGTCATGCCCGGAGAACTTTTGTATTGGGAAAGTCATGCCCGGTGAACTATTGTATTGGGAAAGTCATGCCCGGTGAACTTTTGTATTGGGAAAGTCATCTCCGGTGAACTTTTGTATTGGGAAAGTCATCTCCGGTGAACTTTTGTATGGGAAAAGTCATCTCCGGTGAACTTTTGTATTGGGAAAGTCATCTCCGGTGAACTTTTGTATTGGGAAAGTCATGCCCGGTGAACTTTTGTATTGGGAAAGTCATGCCCGGTGAACTTTTGTATGGGAAAAGTCATCTCCGGTGAACTTTTGTATGGGAAAAGTCATCTCCGGTGAACTTTGTATGGAAAAGTCATGCCCGGTGAACTTTTGTATTGGGAAAGTCATCTCCGGTGAACTTTTGTATTGGGAAAGTCATCTCCGGTGAACTTTTATATTGGAAAAGTCATGCCCGGTGAACTTTTGTATTGGGAAAGTCATCTCCGGTGAACTTTTGTATGGGAAAAGTCATCTCCGGTGAACTTTTGTATTGGGAAAGTCATCTCCGGTGAACTTTTGTATTGGGAAAGTCATCTCCGGTGAACTTTTGTATTGGGAAAGTCATGCCCGTTGAACTTTTGTATTGGGAAAGTCATCTCCGGTGAACTTTTATATTGGAAAAGTCATGCCCGGTGAACTTTTATATTGGAAAAGTCATGCCCGGTGAACTTTTGTATTGGGAAAGTCATGCCCGGTGAACTTTTGTATGGGAAAAATCATCTCCGGTGAACTTTTGTATTGGGAAAGTCATGCCCGGTGAACTTTTGTATTGGGAAAGTCATCTCCGGTGAACTTTTGTATGGGAAAAGTCATCTCCGGTGAACTTTTGTATTGGGAAAGTCATCTCCGGTGAACTTTTGTATTGGGAAAGTCATGCCCGGTGAACTTTTGTATTGGGAAAGTCATGCCCGGTGAACTTTTGTATTGGGAAAGTCATCTCCGGTGAACTTTTATATTGGAAAAGTCATGCCCGGTGAACTTTTGTATTGGGAAAGTCATGCCCGGTGAACTATTGTATTGGGAAAGTCATGCCCGGTGAACTTTTGTATGGGAAAAGTCATCTCCGGTGAACTTTTGTATGGGAAAAGTCATGCTTGGTGAACTTTTGTATTGGGAAAGTCATCTCCGGTGAACTTTTGTATTGGGAAAGTCATCTCCGGTGAACTTTTATATTGGAAAAGTCATGCCCGGTGAACTTTTGTATTGGGAAAGTCATCTCCGGTGAACTTTTGTATGGGAAAAGTCATCTCCGGTGAACTTTTGTATTGGGAAAGTCATCTCCGGTGAACTTTTGTATTGGGAAAGTCATCTCCGGTGAACTTTGTATTGGGAAAGTCATGCCCGTTGAACTTTTGTATTGGGAAAGTCATCTCCGGTGAACTTTTATATTGGAAAAGTCATGCCCGGTGAACTTTTATATTGAAAAGTCATGCCCGGTGAACTTTTGTATTGGGAAAGTCATGCCCGGTGAACTTTTGTATGGGAAAAATCATCTCCGGTGAACTTTTGTATTGGGAAAGTCATGCCCGGTGAACTTTTGTATTGGGAAAGTCATCTCCGGTGAACTTTTGTATGGGAAAAGTCATCTCCGGTGAACTTTTGTATTGGGAAAGTCATCTCCGGTGAACTTTTGTATTGGGAAAGTCATGCCCGGTGAACTTTTGTATTGGGAAAGTCATGCCGGTGAACTTTTGTATAGGGAAAGTCATCTCCGGTGAACTTTTATATTGGAAAAGTCATGCCCGGTGAACTTTTGTATTGGGAAAGTCATGCCCGGTGACTATTGTATTGGGAAAGTCATGCCCGGTGAACTTTTGTATGGGAAAAGTCATCTCCGGTGAACTTTTGTATTGGGAAGTCATCTCCGGTGAACTTTTATATTGGAAAAGTCATGCCCGGAGAACTTTTGTATTGGGAAAGTCATGCCCGGTGAACTATTGTATTGGGAAAGTCATGCCCGGTGAACTTTGTATTGGGAAAGTCATCTCCGGTGAACTTTTGTATTGGGAAAGTCATCTCCGGTGAACTTTTGTATGGGAAAGTCATCTCCGGTGAACTTTTGTATTGGGAAAGTCATCTCCGGTGAACTTTTGTATTGGGAAAGTCATGCCCGGTGAACTTTTGTATTGGGAAAGTCATGCCCGGTGAACTTTTGTATGGGAAAGTCATCTCCGGTGAACTTTTGTATGGGAAAAGTCATCTCCGGTGAACTTTTGTATGGGAAAAGTCATGCCCGGTGAACTTTTGTATTGGGAAAGTCATCTCCGGTGAACTTTTGTATTGGGAAAGTCATCTCCGGTGAACTTTTATATTGGAAAAGTCATGCCCGGTGAACTTTTGTATTGGGAAAGTCATCTCCGGTGAACTTTTGTATGGGGAAAAGTCATCTCCGGTGAACTTTTGTATTGGGAAAGTCATCTCCGGTGAACTTTTGTATTGGGAAAGTCATCTCCGGTGAACTTTTGTATTGGGAAAGTCATGCCCGTTGAACTTTTGTATTGGGAAAGTCATCTCCGGTGAACTTTTATATTGGAAAAGTCATGCCCGGTGAACTTTTGTATTGGGAAAGTCATGCCCGGTGAACTTTGTATGGAAAAAATCATCTCCGGTGAACTTTTGTATTGGGAAAGTCATGCCCGGTGAACTTTTGTATTGGGGAAAGTCATCTCCGGTGAACTTTTGTATGGGAAAAGTCATCTCCGGTGAACTTTTGTATTGGGAAAGTCATCTCCGGTGAACTTTTGTATTGGGAAAGTCATGCCCGGTGAACTTTTGTATTGGGAAAGTCATGCCCGGTGAACTTTTGTATTGGGAAAGTCATCTCCGGTGAACTTTTATATTGGAAAAGTCATGCCCGGTGAACTTTTGTATTGGGAAAGTCATGCCCGGTGAACTATTGTATTGGGAAAGTCATGCCCGGTGAACTTTTGTATGGGAAAAGTCATCTCCTGTGAACTTTTGTATTGGGAAAGTCATCTCCGGTGAGCTTTATATTGGAAAAGTCATGCCCGGTGAACTTTTGTATTGGGAAAGTCATGCCCGGTGAACTACTGTATTGGGAAAGTCATGCCCGGTGAACTTTTGTATTGGGAAAGTCATCTCCGGTGAACTTTTGTATTGGGAAAGTCATCTCCGGTGAACTTTTGTATTGGGAAAGTCATCTCCGGTGAACTTTTGTATGGGAAAAGTCATCTCCGGTGAACTTTTGTATTGGGAAAGTCATCTCCGGTGAACTTTTGTATTGGGAAAGTCATGCCCGGTGAACTTTTGTATGGGAAAAGTCATCTCCGGTGAACTTTTGTATGGGAAAAGTCATCTTCGGAGAACTTTTGTATGGGAAAAGTCATCTCCGGTGAACTTTTGTATTGGGAAGTCATCTCCGGTGAACTTTTGTATTGGGAAAGTCATCTCCGGTGAACTTTTGTATTGGGAAAGTCATGCCCGGTGAACTTTTGTATTGGGAAAGTCATGCCCGGTGAACTTTTGTATGGGAAAAGTCATCTCCGGTGAACTTTTGTATGGGAAAAGTCATCTCCGGAGAACTTTTGTATGGGAAAAGTCATCTCCGGTGAACTTTTGTATTGGAAAGTCATCTCCGGTGAACTTTTGTATTGGGAAAGTCATCTCCGGTGAACTTTTGTATGGGAAAGTCATCTCCGGTGACCTTTTGTATTGGGAAAGTCATCTCCGGTGAACTTTTGTATGGAAAAGTCATCTCCGGTGAACTTTTGTATTGGGAAAGTCATGCCCGGTGAACTTTTGTATTGGGAAAGTCATGCCCGGTGAACTTTTGTATGGGAAAAGTCATCTCCGGTGAACTTTTGTATTGGGAAAGTCATCTCCGGTGAACTTTTGTATGGGAAAAGTCATCTCCGGTGAACTTTTGTATTGGGAAAGTCATCTCCGGTGAACTTTTATATTGGAAAAATCATGCCCGGTGAACTTTTCTATTGGGAAAGTCATGCCCGGTGAACTATTGTATTGGGAAAGTCATGCCCGGTGAACTTTTGTATTGGGAAAGTCATGCCCGGTGAACTTTTGTATTGGGAAAGTCATCTCCGGTGAACTTTTGTATGGGAAAAGTCATCTCCGGTGAACTTTTGTATTGGGAAAGTCATCTCCGGTGAACTTTTGTATGGGAAAAATCATCTCCGGTGAACTTTTGTATTGGGAAAGTCATGCCCGGTGAACTTTTGTATTGGGAAAGTCATCTCCGGTGAACTTTTGTATGGGAAAAGTCATCTCCGGTGAACTTTTGTATTGGGAAAGTCATGCCCGGTGAACTTTTATATTGGGAAAGTCATCTCCGGTGAACTTTTGTATGGGAAAAGTCATCTCCTGTGAACTTTTGTATTGGGAAAGTCATCTCCGGTGAGCTTTTATATTGGAAAAGTCATGCCCGGTGAACTTTTGTATTGGGAAAGTCATGCCCGGTGAACTACTGTATTGGGAAAGTCATGCCCGGTGAACTTTTGTATTGGGAAAGTCATCTCCGGTGAACTTTTGTATTGGGAAAGTCATCTCCGGTGAACTTTTGTATTGGGAAAGTCATCTCCGGTGAACTTTTGTATGGGAAAAGTCATCTCCGGTGAACTTTTGTATTGGGAAAGTCATCTCCGGTGAACTTTTGTATTGGGAAAGTCATGCCCGGTGAAATTTTGTATGGGAAAAGTCATCTCCGGTGAACTTTTGTATGGGAAAAGTCATCTCCGGAGAACTTTTGTATGGGAAAAGTCATCTCCGGTGAACTTTTGTATTGGGAAAGTCATCTCCGGTGAACTTTTGTATTGGGAAAGTCATCTCCGGTGAACTTTTGTATTGGGAAAGTCATGCCCGGTGAACTTTTGTATTGGGAAAGTCATGCCCGGTGAACTTTTGTATGGGAAAAGTCATCTCCGGTGAACTTTTGTATGGGAAAAGTCATCTCCGGAGAACTTTTGTATGGGAAAAGTCATCTCCGGTGAACTTTTGTATTGGGAAAGTCATCTCCGGTGAACTTTTGTATTGGGAAAGTCATCTCCGGTGAACTTTTGTATGGGAAAGTCATCTCCGGTGACCTTTTGTATTGGGAAAGTCATCTCCGGTGAACTTTTGTATGGGAAAAGTCATCTCCGGTGAACTTTTGTATTGGGAAAGTCATGCCCGGTGAACTTTTGTATTGGGAAAGTCATGCCCGGTGAACTTTTGTATGGGAAAAGTCATCTCCGGTGAACTTTTGTATTGGGAAAGTCATCTACGGTGAACTTTTGTATGGGAAAAGTCATCTCCGGTGAACTTTTGTATTGGGAAAGTCATCTCCGGTGAACTTTTATATTGGAAAAATCATGCCCGGTGAACTTTTCTATTGGGAAAGTCATGCCCGGTGAACTATTGTATTGGGAAAGTCATGCCCGGTGAACTTTTGTATTGGGAAAGTCATGCCCGGTGAACTTTTGTATTGGGAAAGTCATCTCCGGTGAACTTTTGTATGGGAAAAGTCATCTCCGGTGAACTTTTGTATTGGGAAAGTCATCTCCGGTGAACTTTTGTATGGGAAAAATCATCTCCGGTGAACTTTTGTATTGGGAAAGTCATGCCCGGTGAACTTTTGTATTGGGAAAGTCATCTCCGGTGAACTTTTGTATGGGAAAAGTCATCTCCGGTGAACTTTTGTATTGGGAAAGTCATGCCCGGTGAACTTTTATATTGGGAAAGTCATCTCCGGTGAACTTTTGTATGGGAAAAGTCATCTCCGGTGAACTTTTGTATTGGGAAAGTAATCTCCGGTGAACTTTTGTATTGGGAAAGTCATGCCCGGTGAACTTTTGTATTGGGAAAGTCATGCCCGGTGAACTTTTGTATTGGGAAAGTCATGCCCGGTGAACTTTTGTATGGGAAAAGTCATCTCCGGTGAACTTTTGTATTGGGAAAGTCATCTCCGGTGAACTTTTGTATGGGAAAAGTCATCTCCGGTGAACTTTTGTATTGGGAAAGTCATGCCCGGTGAACTTTTGTATGGGAAAAGTCATCTCCGGTGAACTTTTGTATTGGGAAAGTCATGCCCGGTGAACTTTTATATTGGGAAAGTCATTTCCGGTGAACTTTTGTATGGGAAAAGTCATCTCCGGTGAACTTTTGTATTGGGAAAGTCATCTCCGGTGAACTTTTGTATGGGAAAAGTCATCTCCGGTGAACTTTTGTATTGGGAAAGTCATCTCCGGTGAACTTTTATATTGGAAAAGTCATGCCCGGTGAACTTTTGTATTGGGAAAGTCATGCCCGGTGAACTATTGTATTGGGAAAGTCATGCCCGGTGAACTATTGTATTGGGAAAGTCATGCCCGGTGAACTTTTGTATTGGGAAAGTCATGCCCGGTGAACTTTTGTATTGGGAAAGTCATCTCCGGTGAACTTTTGTATTGGGAAAGTCATGCCCGGTGAACTTTTGTATTGGGAAAGTCATGCCCGGTGAACCTTTGTATTGGGAAAGTCATCTCCGGTGAACTTTTATATTGGAAAAGTCATGCCCGGTGAACTTTTGTATTGGGAAAGTCATGCCCGGTGAACTATTGTATTGGGAAAGTCATGCCCGGTGAACTTTTGTATGGGAAAAGTCATCTCCGGTGAACTTTTGTATTGGGAAAGTCATCTCCGGTGAACTTTTATATTGGAAAAGTCATGCCCGGTGAACTTTTGTATTGGGAAAGTCATGCCCGGTGAACTTTTGTATTGGGAAAGTCATCTCCGGTGAACTTTTGTATTGGGAAAGTCATCTCCGGTGAACTTTTGTATGGGAAAAGTCATCTCCGGTGAACTTTTGTATTGGGAAAGTCATCTCCGGTGAACTTTTGTATGGGAAAAGTCATCTCCGGTGAACTTTTGTATTGGGAAAGTCATCTCCGGTGAACTTTTGTATTGGGAAAGTCATGCCCGGTGAACTTTTATATTGGGAAAGTCATCTCCGGTGAACTTTTGTATGGGAAAAGTCATGCCCGGTGAACTTTTGTATTGGGAAAGTCATGCCCGGTGAACTTTTGTATTGGGAAAGTCATGCCCGGTGAACTTTTGTATGGGAAAAGTCATCTCCGGTGAACTTTTGTATTGGGAAAGTCATCTCCGGTGAACTTTTGTATTGGGAAAGTCATCTCCGGTGAACTTTTGTATTGGGAAAGTCATCTCCGGTGAACTTTTGTATGGGAAAGTCATCTCCGGTGACCTTTTGTATTGGGAAAGTCATCTCCGGTGAACTTTTGTATGGGAAAAATCATCTCCGGTGAACTTTTGTATTGGGAAAGTCATGCCCGGTGAACTTTTGTATTGGGAAAGTCATGCCCGGTGAACTTTTGTATGGAAAAGTCATCTCCGGTGAACTTTTGTATTGGGAAAGTCATCTCCGGTGAACTTTTGTATGGGAAAAGTCATGCCCGGTGAACTTTTGTATTGGGAAAGTCATGCCCGGTGAACTATTGTATTGGGAAAGTCATGCCCGGTGAACTTTTGTATGGGAAAAGTCATCTCCGGTGAACTTTTGTATTGGGAAAGTCATCTCCGGTGAACTTTTATATTGGAAAAGTCATGCCCGGTGAACTTTTGTATTGGGAAAGTCATGCCCGGTGAACTTTTGTATTGGGAAAGTCATCTCCGGTGAACTTTTGTATTGGGAAAGTCATCTCCGGTGAACTTTTGTATGGGAAAAGTCATCTCCGGTGAACTTTTGTATTGGGAAAGTCATCTCCGGTGAACTTTTGTATGGGAAAAGTCATCTCCGGTGAACTTTTGTATTGGGAAAGTCATCTCCGGTGAACTTTTGTATTGGGAAAGTCATGCCCGGTGAACTTTTATATTGGGAAAGTCATCTCCGGTGAACTTTTGTATGGGAAAAGTCATGCCCGGTGAACTTTTGTATTGGGAAAGTCATGCCCGGTGAACTTTTGTATTGGGAAAGTCATGCCCGATGAACTTTTGTATGGGAAAAGTCATCTCCGGTGAACTTTTGTATTGGGAAAGTCATCTCCGGTGAACTTTTGTATGGGAAAAGTCATCTCCGGTGAACTTTTGTATGGGAAAAGTCATCTCCGGTGAACTTTTGTATTGGGAAAGTCATGCCCGGTGAACTTTTATATTGGGAAAGTCATGCCCGGTGAACTTTTGTTTTGGGAAAGTCATGCCCGGTGAACTTTTATATTGGGAAAGTCATCTCCGGTGAACTTTTGTATGGGAAAAGTCATCTCCGGTGAACTTTTGTATTGGGAAAGTCATCTCCGGTGAACTTTTGTATTGGGAAAGTCATCTCCGGTGAACTTTTGTATTGGGAAAGTCATGCCCGGTGAACTTTTGTTTTGGGAAAGTCATGCCCGGTGAACTTTTGTATTGGGAAAGTCATCTCCGGTGAACTTTTGTATGGGAAAAGTCATCTCCGGTGAACCTTTGTATTGGGAAAGTCATCTCCGGTGAACTTTTGTATGGGAAAAGTCATCTCCGGTGAACTTTTGTATGGGAAAAGTCATCTCCGGTGAACTTTTGTATTGGGAAAGTCATCTCCGGTGAACTTTTGTATGGGAAAAGTCATCTCCGGTGAACTTTTGTATTGGGAAAGTCATCTCCGGTGAACTTTTGTATGGGAAAAGTCATCTCCGGTGAACTTTTGTATTGGGAAAGTCATCTCCGGTGAACTTTTGTATGGGAAAAGTCATCTCCGGTGAACTTTTGTATTGGGAAAGTCATCTCCGGTGAACTTTTGTATTGGGAAAGTCATGCCCGGTGAACTTTTGTATTGGGAAAGTCATGCCCGGTGAACTTTTGTATTGGGAAAGTCATCTCCGGTGAACTTTTATATTGGAAAAGTCATGCCCGGTGAACTTTTGTATTGGGAAAGTCATGCCCGGTGAACTATTGTATTGGGAAAGTCATGCCCGGTGAACTTTTGTATGGGAAAAGTCATCTCCGGTGAACTTTTGTATTGGGAAAGTCATCTCCGGTGAACTTTTATATTGGAAAAGTCATGCCCGGTGAACTTTTGTATTGGGAAAGTCATGCCCGGTGAACTATTGTATTTTGAAAGTCATGCCCGGTGAACTTTTGTATTGGGAAAGTCATGCCCGGTGAACTTTTGTATTGGGAAAGTCATCTCCGGTGAACTTTTGTATGGGAAAAGTCATCTCCGGTGAACTTTTGTATTGGGAAAGTCATCTCCGGTGAACTTTTGTATGGGAAAAATCATCTCCGGTGAACTTTTGTATTGGGAAAGTCATGCCCGGTGAACTTTTGTATTGGGAAAGTCATCTCCGGTGAACTTTTGTATGGGAAAAGTCATCTCCGGTGAACTTTTGTATTGGGAAAGTCATGCCCGGTGAACTTTTATATTGGGAAAGTCATCTCCGGTGAACTTTTGTATTGGGAAAGTCATCTCCGGTGAACTTTTGTATTGGGAAAGTCATGCCGGTGAACTTTTGTATGGGAAAAGTCATCTCCGGTGAACTTTTGTATTGGGAAAGTCATCTCCGGTGAACTTTTGTATGGGAAAAGTCATCTCCGGTGAACTTTTGTATGGGAAAAGTCATCTCCGGTGAACTTTTGTATGGGAAAAGTCATCTCCGGTGAACTTTTGTATTGGGAAAGTCATCTCCGGTGAACTTTTGTATTGGGAAAGTCATCTCCGGTGAACTTTTGTATGGGAAAAGTCATCTCCGGTGAACTTTTGTATTAAGAAAGTCATCTCCGGTGAACTTTTGTATGGGAAAAGTCATCTCCGGTGAACTTTTGTATTGGGAAAGTCATCTCCGGTGAACTTTTGTATGGGAAAAGTCATCTCCGGTGAACTTTTGTATTGGGAAAGTCATCTCCGGTGAACTTTTGTATTGGGAAAGTCATGCCCGGTGAACTTTTGTATTGGGAAAGTCATGCCCGGTGAACTTTTGTATTGGGAAAGTCATCTCCGGTGAACTTTTATATTGGAAAAGTCATGCCCGGTGAACTTTTGTATTGGGAAAGTCATGCCCGGTGAACTATTGTATTGGGAAAGTCATGCCCGGTGAACTTTTGTATGGGAAAAGTCATCTCCGGTGAACTTTTGTATTGGGAAAGTCATCTCCGGTGAACTTTTATATTGGAAAAGTCATGCCCGGTGAACTTTTGTATTGGGAAAGTCATGCCCGGTGAACTATTGTATTGGGAAAGTCATGCCCGGTGAACTTTTGTATTGGGAAAGTCATGCCCGGTGAACTTTTGTATGGGAAAAGTCATCTCCGGTGAACTTTTGTATTGGGAAAGTCATCTCCGGTGAACTTTTGTATTGGGAAAGTCATCTCCGGTGAACTTTTGTATGGGAAAAGTCATCTCCGGTGAACTTTTGTATTGGGAAAGTCATCTCCGGTGAACTTTTGTATGGGAAAAATCATCTCCGGTGAACTTTTGTATTGGGAAAGTCATGCCCGGTGAACTTTTGTATTGGGAAAGTCATCTCCGGTGAACTTTTGTATGGGAAAAGTCATCTCCGGTGAACTTTTGTATTGGGAAAGTCATGCCCGGTGAACTTTTATATTGGGAAAGTCATCTCCGGTGAACTTTTGTATGGGAAAAGTCATCTCCGGTGAACTTTTGTATTGGGAAAGTCATCTCCGGTGAACTTTTGTATTGGGAAAGTCATGCCCGGTGAACTTTTGTATTGGGAAAGTCATGCCCGGTGAATTTTGTATGGGAAAAGTCATCTCCGGTGAACTTTTGTATTGGGAAAGTCATCTCCGGTGAACTTTTGTATGGGAAAAGTCATCTCCGGTGAACTTTTGTATGGGAAAAGTCATCTCCGGTGAACTTTTGTATTGGGAAAGTCAGCTCCGGTGAACTTTTGTATGGGAAAAGTCATCTCCGGTGAACTTTTGTATGGGAAAAGTCATCTCCGGTGAACTTTTGTATTGGGAAAGTCATCTCCGGTGAACTTTTGTATGGGAAAAGTCATCTCCGGTGAACTTTTGTATTGGGAAAGTCATCTCCGGTGAACTTTTGTATGGGAAAAGTCATCTCCGTTGAACTTTTGTATTAAGAAAGTCATCTCCGGTGAACTTTTGTATGGGAAAAGTCATCTCCGGTGAACTTTTGTATTGGGAAAGTCATCTCCGGTGAACTTTTGTATGGGAAAAGTCATCTCCGGTGAACTTTTGTATTGGGAAAGTCATCTCCGGTGAACTTTTGTATTGGGAAAGTCATGCCCGGTGAACTTTTGTATTGGGAAAGTCATGCCCGGTGAACTTTTGTATTGGGAAAGTCATCTCCGGTGAACTTTTATATTGGAAAAGTCATGCCCGGTGAACTTTTGTATTGGGAAAGTCATGCCCGGTGAACTATTGTATTGGGAAAGTCATGCCCGGTGAACTTTTGTATGGGAAAAGTCATCTCCGGTGAACTTTTGTATTGGGAAAGTCATCTCCGGTGAACTTTTATATTGGAAAAGTCATGCCCGGTGAACTTTTGTATTGGGAAAGTCATGCCCGGTGAACTATTGTATTGGGAAAGTCATGCCCGGTGAACTTTTGTATTGGGAAAGTCATGCCCGGTGAACTTTTGTATTGGGAATGTCATCTCCGGTGAACTTTTGTATGGGAAAAATCATCTCCGGTGAACTTTTGTATTGGGAAAGTCATGCCCGGTGAACTTTTGTATTGGGAAAGTCATCTCCGGTGAACTTTTGTATGGGAAAAGTCATCTCCGGTGAACTTTTGTATTGGGAAAGTCATGCCCGGTGAACTTTTATATTGGGAAAGTCATCTCCGGTGAACTTTTGTATGGGAAAAGTCATCTCCGGTGAACTTTTGTATTGGGAAAGTCATCTCCGGTGAACTTTTGTATTGGGAAAGTCATGCCCGGTGAACTTTTGTATTGGGAAAGTCATGCCCGGTGAACTTTTGTATTGGGAAAGTCATGCCCGGTGAACTTTTGTATGGGAAAAGTCATCTCCGGTGAACTTTTGTATTGGGAAAGTCATCTCCGGTGAACTTTTGTATGGGAAAAGTCATCTCCGGTGAACTTTTGTATTGGGAAAGTCATGCCCGGTGAACTTTTGTATGGGGAAAGTCATCTCCGGTGAACTTTTGTATTGGGAAAGTCATGCCCGGTGAACCTTTATATTGGGAAAGTCATCTCCGGTGAACTTTTGTATGGGAAAAGTCATCTCCGGTGAACTTTTGTATTGGGAAAGTCATCTCCGGTGAACTTTTGTATTGGGAAAGTCATGCCCGGTGAACTTTTGTATTGGGAAAGTCATGCCCGGTGAACTTTTGTATTGGGAATGTCATGCCCGGTGAACTTTTGTATGGGAAAAGTCATCTCCGGTGAACTTTTGTATTGGGAAAGTCATCTCCGGTGAACTTTTGTATGGGGAAAGTCATCTCCGGTGAACTTTTGTATTGGGAAAGTCATCTCCGGTGAACTATCTCCGGTGAACTTTTGTATTGGGAAAGTCATCTCCGGTGAATTTTTGTATGGGAAAAGTCATCTCCGGTGAACTTTTGTATTGGGAAAGTCATCTCCGGTGAACTTTTGTATTGGGAAAGTCATGCCCGGTGAACTTTTATATTGGGAAAGTCATCTCCGGTGAACTTTTGTATGGGAAAAGTCATCTCCGGTGAACTTTTGTATTGGGAAAGTCATCTCCGGTGAACTTTTGTATTGGGAAAGTCATGCCCGGTGAACTTTTGTATTGGGAAAGTCATGCCCGGTGAACTTTTGTATTGGGAAAGTCATGCCCGGTGAACTTTTGTATGGGAAAAGTCATCTCCGGTGAACTTTTGTATGGGAAAGTCATCTCCGGTGAACTTTTGTATGGGAAAAGTCATCTCCGGTGAACTTTTGTATTGGGAAAGTCATCTCCGGTGAACTTTTGTGTTGGGAAAGTCATCTCCGGTGAACTTTTGTATTGGGAAAGTCATGCCCGGTGAACTTTTGTATTGGGAAAGTCATGCCCGGTGAACTTTTGTATGGGAAAAGTCATCTCCGGTGAACTTTTGTATTGGGAAAGTCATCTCCGGTGAACTTTTGTATGGGAAAAGTCATCTCCGGTGAACTTTTGTATTGGGAAAGTCATCTCCGGTGAACTTTTGTATGGGAAAAGTCATCTCCGGTGAACTTTTGTATTGGGAAAGTCATCTCCGGTGAACTTTTGTATGGGAAAAGTCATCTCCGGTGAACTTTTGTATTGGGAAAGTCATCTCCGGTGAACTTTTGTATGGGAAAAGTCATCTCCGGTGAACTTTTGTATTGGGAAAGTCATCTCCGGTGAACTTTTGTATTGGGAAAGTCATCTCCGGTGAACTTTTGTATTGGGAAAGTCATCTCCGGTGAACTTTTGTATTGGGAAAGTCATGCCCGGTGAACTTTTGTATGGGAAAAGTCATCTCCGGTGAACTTTTGTATTGGGAAAGTCATGCCCGGTGAACTTTTATATTGGGAAAGTCATCTCCGGTGAACTTTTGTATGGGAAAAGTCATCTCCGGTGAACTTTTGTATGGGAAAAGTCATCTCCGGTGAACTTTTGTATTGGGAAAGTCATCTCCGGTGAACTTTTGTATTGGGAAAGTCATCTCCGGTGAACTTTTGTATGGGAAAAGTCATCTCCGGTGAACTTTTGTATTGGGAAAGTCATCTCCGGTGAACTTTTGTATTGGGAAAGTCATGCCCGGTGAACTTTTGTATGGGAAAAGTCATCTCCGGTGAACTTTTGTATTGGGAAAGTCATCTCCGGTGAACTTTTATATTGGAAAAGTCATGCCCGGTGAACTTTTGTATTGGGAAAGTCATGCCCGGTGAACTATTGTATTGGGAAAGTCATGCCCGGTGAACTTTTGTATTGGGAAAGTCATGCCCGGTGAACTCTTGTATTGGGAAAGTCATCTCCGGTGAACTTTTGTATGGGAAAAGTCATCTCCGGTGAACTTTTGTATTGGGAAAGTCATCTCCGGTGAACTTTTGTATGGGAAAAATCATCTCCGGTGAACTTTTGTATTGGGAAAGTCATGCCCGGTGAACTTTTATATTGGGAAAGTCATCTCCGGTGAACTTTTGTATGGGAAAAGTCATCTCCGGTGAACTTTTGTATTGGGAAAGTCATCTCCGGTGAACTTTTGTATTGGGAAAGTCATGCCCGGTGAACTTTTGTATTGGGAAAGTCATGCCCGGTGAACTTTTGTATTGGGAAAGTCATCTCCGGTGAACTTTTGTATGGGAAAAGTCATCTCCGGTGAACTTTTGTATTGGGAAAGTCATGCCCGGTGAACTTTTGTATGGGGAAAGTCATCTCCGGTGAACTTTTGTATTGGGAAAGTCATGCCCGGTGAACTTTTATATTGGGAAAGTCATCTCCGGTGAACTTTTGTATGGGAAAAGTCATCTCCGGTGAACTTTTGTATTGGGAAAGTCATCTCCGGTGAACTTTTGTATTGGGAAAGTCATGCCCGGTGAACTTTTGTATTGGGAAAGTCATGCCCGGTGAACTTTTGTATTGGGAAAGTCATGCCCGGTGAACTTTTGTATGGGAAAAGTCATCTCCGGTGAACTTTTGTATTGGGAAAGTCATCTCCGGTGAACTTTTGTATGGGGAAAGTCATCTCCGGTGAACTTTTGTATTGGGAAAGTCATCTCCGGTGAACTTTTGTATGGGAAAAGTCATCTCCGGTGAACTTTTGTATTGGGAAAGTCATCTCCGGTGAACTTTTGTATGGGAAAAGTCATCTCCGGTGAACTTTTGTATTGGGAAAGTCATCTCCGGTGAACTTTTGTATTGGGAAAGTCATGCCCGGTGAACTTTTATATTGGGAAAGTCATCTCCGGTGAACTTTTGTATGGGAAAAGTCATCTCCGGTGAACTTTTGTATTGGGAAAGTCATCTCCGGTGAACTTTTGTATTGGGAAAGTCATGCCCGGTGAACTTTTGTATTGGGAAGTGATGCCCGGTGAACTTTTGTATTGGGAAAGTCATGCCCGGTGAACTTTTGTATGGGAAAAGTCATCTCCGGTGAACTTTTGTATGGGAAAGTCATCTCCGGTGAACTTTTGTATGGGAAAAGTCATCTCCGGTGAACTTTTGTATTGGGAAAGTCATCTCCGGTGAACTTTTGTGTTGGGAAAGTCATCTCCGGTGAACTTTTGTATTGGGAAAGTCATGCCCGGTGAACTTTTGTATTGGGAAAGTCATGCCCGGTGAACTTTTGTATGGGAAAAGTCATCTCCGGTGAACTTTTGTATTGGGAAAGTCATCTCCGGTGAACTTTTGTATGGGAAAAGTCATCTCCGGTGAACTTTTGTATTGGGAAAGTCATCTCCGGTGAACTTTTGTATGGGAAAAGTCATCTCCGGTGAACTTTTGTATTGGGAAAGTCATGCCCGGTGAACTTTTGTATTGGGAAAGTCATCTCCGGTGAACTTTTGTATTGGGAAAGTCATCTCCGGTGAACTTTTGTATGGGAAAAGTCATCTCCGGTGAACTTTTGTATTGGGAAAGTCATCTCCGGTGAACTTTTGTATGGGAAAAATCATCTCCGGTGAACTTTTGTATTGGGAAAGTCATCTCCGGTGAACTTTTGTATTGGGAAAGTCATCTCCGGTGAATTTTGTATTGGGAAAGTCATCTCCGGTGAACTTTTGTATTGGGAAAGTCATGCCCGGTGAACTTTTGTATTGGAAAAGTCATCTCCGGTGAACTTTTGTATTGGGAAAGTCATGCTCGGTGAACTTTTATATTGGGAAAGTCATCTCCGGTGAACTTTGTATGGGAAAAGTCATCTCCGGTGAACTTTTGTATGGGAAAAGTCATCTCCGGTGAACTTTTGTATTGGGAAAGTCATCTCCGGTGAACTTTTGTATTGGGAAAGTCATCTCCGGTGAACTTTTGTATGGGAAAAGTCATCTCCGGTGAACTTTTGTATTGGGAAAGTCATCTCCGGTGAACTTTTGTATTGGGAAAGTCATGCCCGGTGAACTTTTGTATGGGAAAAGTCATCTCCGGTGAACTTTTGTATTGGGAAAGTCATCTCGGTGAACTTTTATATTGGAAAAGTCATGCCCGGTGAACTTTTGTATTGGGAAAGTCATGCCCGGTGAACTATTGTATTGGGAAAGTCATGCCCGGTGAACTTTTGTATTGGGAAAGTCATGCCCGGTGAACTTTTGTATTGGGAAAGTCATCTCCGGTGAACTTTTGTATGGGAAAAGTCATCTCCGGTGAACTTTTGTATTGGGAAAGTCATCTCCGGTGAACTTTTGTATGGGAAAAATCATCTCCGGTGAACTTTTGTATTGGGAAAGTCATGCCCGGTGAACTTTTGTATTGGGAAAGTCATCTCCGGTGAACTTTTGTATTGGGAAAGTCATCTCCGGTGAACTTTTGTATTGGGAAAGTCGTGCCCGGTGAACTTTTGTATTGTGAAAGTCATGCCCGGTGAACTTTTGTATGGGAAAAGTCATCTCCGGTGAACTTTTGTATGGGAAAAGTCATCTCCGGTGAACTTTTGTATTGGGAAAGTCATCTCCGGTGAACTTTTGTATGGGAAAAGTAATCTCCGGTGAACTTTTGTATGGGAAAAGTCATCTCCGGTGAACTTTTGTATTGGGAAAGTCATCTCCGGTGAACTTTTGTATTGGGAAAGTCATCTCCGGTGAACTTTTGTATGGGAAAAGTCATCTCCGGTGAACTTTTGTATTGGGAAAGTCATCTCCGGTGAACTTTTGTATGGGAAAAGTCATCTCGGTGAACTTTTGTATGGGAAAAGTCATCTCCGGTGAACTTTTGTATTGGGAAAGTCATCTCCGGTGAACTTTTGTATGGGAAAAGTCATCTCCGGTGAACTTTTGTATGGGAAAAGTCATCTCCGGTGAACTTTTGTATTGGGAAAGTCATCTCCGGTGAACTTTTGTATTGGGAAAGTCATCTCCGGTGAACTTTTGTATGGGAAAAGTCATCTCCGGTGAACTTTTGTATTGGGAAAGTCATCTCCGGTGAACTTTTGTATTGGGAAAGTCATGCCCGGTGAACTTTTGTATGGGAAAAGTCATCTCCGGTGAACTTTTGTATTGGGAAAGTCATCTCCGGTGAACTTTTGTATGGGAAAAATCATCTCCGGTGAACTTTTGTATTGGGAAAGTCATGCCCGGTGAACTTTTGTATTGGGAAAGTCATCTCCGGTGAACTTTTGTATGGGAAAAGTCATCTCCGGTGAACTTTTGTATTGGGAAAGTCATCTCCGGTGAACTTTTGTATTGGGAAAGTCATCTCCGGTGAACTTTTGTATGGGAAAAGTCATCTCCGGTGAACTTTTGTATTGGGAAAGTCATGCCCGGTGAACTTTTGTATTGGGAAAGTCATGCCCGGTGAACTTTTGTATTGGGAAAGTCATGCCCGGTGAACTTTTGTATTGGGAAAGTCGTGCCCGGTGAACTTTTGTATTGGGAAAGTCATGCCCGGTGAACTTTTGTATGGGAAAAGTCATCTCCGGTGAACTTTTGTATTTGGAAAGTCATGCCCGGTGAACTTTTGTTTTGGGAAAGTCATGCCCGGTGAACTTTTGTATTGGGAAAGTCATCTCCGGTGAACTTTTGTATTGGGAAAGTCATGCCCGGTGAACTTTTGTATTGGGAAAGTCATCTCCGGTGAACTTTTGTATTGGGAAAGTCATCTCCGGTGAACTTTTGTATGGGAAAAGTCATCTCCGGTGAACTTTTGTATTGGGAAAGTCATGCCCGGTGAACTTTTATATTGGGAAAGTCATCTCCGGTGAACTTTTGTATGGGAAAAGTCATCTCCGGTGAACTTTTGTATGGGAAAAGTCATCTCCGATGAACTTTTGTATTGGGAAAGTCATGCCCGGTGAACTTATGTATGGGGAAAGTCATCTCCGGTGAACTTTTGTATTGGGAAAGTCATCTCCGGTGAACTTTTGTATTGGGAAAGTCATGCCCGGTGAACTTTTGTATGGGAAAAGTCATCTCCGGTGAACTTTTGTATTGGGAAAGTAATCTCCGGTGAACTTTTGTATGGGAAAAGTCATCTCCGGTGAACTTTTGTATTGGGAAAGTCATCTCCGGTGAACTTTTGTATTGGGAAAGTCATCTCCGGTGAACTTTTGTATTGGGAAAGTCATCTCCAGTGAACTTTTGTATGGGAAAAGTCATCTCCGGTGAACTTTTGTATTGGGAAAGTCATCTCCGGTGAACTTTTGTATGGGAAAAGTCATCTCCGGTGAACTTTTGTATTGGGAAAGTCATCTCCGGTGAACTTTTGTATTGGGAAAGTCATCTCCGGTGAACTTTTGTATGGGAAAAGTCATCTCCGGTGAACTTTTGTATTGGGAAAGTCATGCCCGGTGAACTTTTGTATTGGAAAAGTCATCTCCGGTGAACTTTTGTATGGGAAAAGTCATCTCCGGTGAACTTTTGTATTGGGAAAGTCATCTCCGGTGAACTTTTGTATTGGGAAAGTCATGCCCGGTGAACTTTTGTATGGGAAAAGTCATCTCCGGTGAACTTTTGTATTGGGAAAGTCATGCCCGGTGAACTTTTATATTGGGAAAGTCATCTCCGGTGAACATTTGTATGGGAAAAGTCATCTCCGGTGAACTTTTGTATTGGGAAAGTCATCTCCGGTGAACTTTTGTATGGGAAAAGTCATCTCCGGTGAACTTTTGTATTGGGAAAGTCATGCCCGGTGAACTTTTGTTTTGGGAAAGTCATGCCCGGTGAACTTTTGTATTGGGAAAGTCATCTCCGGTGAACTTTTGTATTGGGAAAGTCATGCCCGGTGAACTTTTGTATTGGGAAAGTCATCTCCGGTGAACTTTTGTATTGGGAAAGTCATGCCCGGTGAACTTTTGTATTGGGAAAGTCATCTCCGGTGAACTTTTGTATTGGGAAAGTCATGCCCGGTGAACTTTTATATTGGGAAAGTCATGCCCGGTGAACTTTTGTATTGGGAAAGTCATCTCCGGTGAACTTTTGTATTGGGAAAGTCATGCCCGGTGAACTTTTGTATTGGGAAAGTCATCTCCGGTGAACTTTTGTATTGGGAAAGTCATCTCCGGTGAACTTTTGTATTGGGAAAGTCATGCCCGGTGAACTTTTGTATTGGGAAAGTCATCTCCGCTGAACTTTTGTATTGGGAAAGTCATCTCCGGTGAACTTTTGTATTGGGAAAGTCATCTCCGGTGAACTTTTGTATGGGAAAAGTCATCGCCGGTGAACTTTTGTTTTGGGAAAGTCAAGCCCGGTGAACTTTTGTATTGGGAAAGTCATCTCCGGTGAACTTTTGTATTGGGAAAGTCATCTCCGGTGAACTTTTGTATTGGGAAAGTCATCTCCGGTGAACTTTTGTATGGGAAAAGTCATCTCCGGTGAACTTTTGTATTGGGAAAGTCATCTCCGGTGAACTTTTGTATTGGGAAAGGCATCTCCGGTGAACTTTTGTATGGGAAAAGTCATCTCCGGTGAACTTTTGTATGGGAAAAGTCATCTCCGGTGAACTTTTGTATTGGGAAAGTCATCTCCGGTGAACTTTTATATTGGGAAAGTCATGCCCGGTGAACTTTTGTATTGGGAAAGTCATCTCCGGTGAACTTTTGTATTGGGAAAGTCATGCCCGGTGAACTTTTGTATTGGGAAAGTCATCTCCGCTGAACTTTTGTATTGGGAAAGTCATCTCCGGTGAACTTTTGTATGGGAAAAGTCATCTCCGGTGAACTTTTGTATTGGGAAAGTCATCTCTGGTGAACTTTTGTATGGGAAAAGTCATCTCCGGTGAACTTTTGTATTGGGAAAGTCATCTCCGGTGAACTTTTGTATGGGAAAGTCATCGCCGGTGAACTTTTGTTTTGGGAAAGTCATGCCCGGTGAACTTTTGTATTGGGAAAGTCATCTCCGGTGAACTTTTGTATTGGGAAAGTCATCTCCGGTGAACTTTTGTATTGGGAAAGTCATCTCCGGTGAACTTTTGTATGGGAAAAGTCATCACCGGTGAACTTTTGTATTGGGAAAGTCATCTCCGGTGAACTTTTTGTATTGGGAAAGTCATCTCCGGTGAACTTTTGTATGGGAAAAGTCATCTCCGGTGAACTTTTGTATGGGAAAAGTCATCTCCGGTGAACTTTTGTATTGGGAAAGTCATCTCCGGTGAACTTTTGTATGGGAAAAGTCATCTCCGGTGAACTTTTGTATGTGAAAAGTCATCTCCGGTGAACTTTTGTATTGGGAAAGTCATCTCCGGTGAACTTTTGTATTGGGAAAGTCATCTCCGGTGAACTTTTGTATGGGAAAAGTCATCTCCGGTGAACTTTTGTATTGGGAAAGTCATCTCCGGTGAACTTTTGTATTGGGAAAGTCATGCCCGGTGAACTTTTGTATGGGAAAAGTCATCTCCGGTGAACTTTTGTATTGGGAAAGTCATCTCCGGTGAACTTTTGTATGGGAAAAGTCATCTCCGGTGAACTTTTGTATTGGGAAAGTCATGCCCGGTGAACTTTTGTATTGGGAAAGTCATGCCCGGTGAACTTTTGTATTGGGAAAGTCATCTCCGGTGAACTTTTGTATTGGGAAAGTCATGCCCGGTGAACTTTTGTATTGGGAAAGTCATCTCCGCTGAACTTTTGTATTGGGAAAGTCATCTCCGGTGAACTTTTGTATGGGAAAAGTCATCTCCGGTGAACTTTTGTATTGGGAAAGTCATCTCTGGTGAACTTTTGTATGGGAAAAGTCATCTCCGGTGAACTTTTGTATTGGGAAAGTCATCTCCGGTGAACTTTTGTATGGGAAAAGTCATCGCCGGTGAACTTTTGTTTTGGGAAAGTCATGCCCGGTGAACTTTTGCATTGGGAAAGTCAAGCCCGGTGAACTTTTGTATTGGGAAAGTCATCTCCGGTGAACTTTTGTATGGGAAAAGTCATCTCCGGTGAACTTTTATATTGGGAAAGTCATCTCCGGTGAACTTTTGTATGGGAAAAGTCATCTCCGGTGAACTTTTGTATTGGGAAAGTCATCTCCGGTGAACTTTTATATTGGAAAAGTCATGCCCGGTGAACTTTTGTATTGGGAAAGTCATGCCCGGTGAACTATTGTATTGGGAAAGTCATGCCCGGTGAACTTTTGTATTGGGAAAGTCATGCCCGGTGAACTTTTGTATTGGGAAAGTCATCTCCGGTGAACTTTTGTATTGGGAAAGTCATCTCCGGTGAACTTTTGTATGGGAAAAGTCATCTCCGGTGAACTTTTGTATTGGGAAAGTCATCTCCGGTGAACTTTTGTATTGGGAAAGTCATCTCCGGTGAACTTTTGTATGGGAAAAGTCATCTCCGGTGAACTTTTGTATTGGGAAAGTCATCTCCGGTGAACTTTTGTATGGGAAAAGTCATCTCCGGTGAACTTTTGTATTGGGAAAGTCATGCCCGGTGAACTTTTGTTTTGGGAAAGTCATGCCCGGTGAACTTTTGTATTGGGAAAGTCATCTCCGGTGAACTTTTGTATTGAGAAAGTCATGCCCGGTGAACTTTTGTATTGGGAAAGTCATCTCCGGTGAACTTTTGTATTGGGAAAGTCATGCCCGGTGAACTTTTGTATTGGGAAAGTCATGCCCGGTGAACTTTTATATTGGGAAATCATGCCCGGTGAACTTTTGTATTGGGAAAGTCATCTCCGGTGAACTTTTGTATTGGGAAAGTCATGCCCGGTGAACTTTTGTATTGGGAAAGTCATCTCCGGTGAACTTTTGTATTGGGAAAGTCATCTCCGGTGAACTTTTGTATTGGGAAAGTCATGCCCGGTGAACTTTTGTATTGGGAAAGTCATCTCCGCTGAACTTTTGTATTGGGAAAGTCATCTCCGGTGAACTTTTTGTATTGGGAAAGTCATGCCCGGTGAACTTTTGTATTGGGAAAGTCATCTCCGGTGAACTTTTGTATTGGGAAAGTCATGCCCGGTGAACTTTTGTATTGGGAAAGTCATCTCCGGTGAACTTTTGTATTGGGAAAGTCATGCCCGGTGAACTTTTATATTGGGAAAGTCATGCCCGGTGAACTTTTGTATTGGGAAAGTCATCTCCGGTGAACTTTTGTATTGGGAAAGTCATGCCCGGTGAACTTTTGTATTGGGAAAGTCATCTCCGGTGAACTTTTGTATTGGGAAAGTCATCTCCGGTGAACTTTTGTATTGGGAAAGTCATGCCCGGTGAACTTTTGTATTGGGAAAGTCATCTCCGCTGAACTTTTGTATTGGGAAAGTCATCTCCGGTGAACTTTTGTATTGGGAAAGTCATCTCCGGTGAACTTTTGTATGGGAAAAGTCATCGCCGGTGAACTTTTGTTTTGGGAAAGTCAAGCCCGGTGAACTTTTGTATTGGGAAAGTCATCTCCGGTGAACTTTTGTATTGGGAAAGTCATCTCCGGTGAACTTTTGTATTGGGAAAGTCATCTCCGGTGAACTTTTGTATGGGAAAAGTCATCTCCGGTGAACTTTTGTATTGGGAAAGTCATCTCCGGTGAACTTTTGTATTGGGAAAGGCATCTCCGGTGAACTTTTGTATGGGAAAAGTCATCTCCGGTGAACTTTTGTATGGGAAAAGTCATCTCCGGTGAACTTTTGTATTGGGAAAGTCATCTCCGGTGAACTTTTATATTGGGAAAGTCATGCCCGGTGAACTTTTGTATTGGGAAAGTCATCTCCGGTGAACTTTTGTATTGGGAAAGTCATGCCCGGTGAACTTTTGTATTGGGAAAGTCATCTCCGCTGAACTTTTGTATTGGGAAAGTCATCTCCGGTGAACTTTTGTATGGGAAAAGTCATCTCCGGTGAACTTTTGTATTGGGAAAGTCATCTCTGGTGAACTTTTGTATGGGAAAAGTCATCTCCGGTGAACTTTTGTATTGGGAAAGTCATCTCCGGTGAACTTTTGTATGGGAAAAGAGTCATCGCCGGTGAACTTTTGTTTTGGGAAAGTCATGCCCGGTGAACTTTTGTATTGGGAAAGTCATCTCCGGTGAACTTTTGTATTGGGAAAGTCATCTCCGGTGAACTTTTGTATTGGGAAAGTCATCTCCGGTGAACTTTTGTATGGGAAAAGTCATCACCGGTGAACTTTTGTATTGGGAAAGTCATCTCCGGTGAACTTTTGTATTGGAAAGTCATCTCCGGTGAACTTTTGTATGGGAAAAGTCATCTCCGGTGAACTTTTGTATGGGAAAAGTCATCTCCGGTGAACTTTTGTATTGGGAAAGTCATCTCCGGTGAACTTTTGTATGGGAAAAGTCATCTCCGGTGAACTTTTGTATGTGAAAAGTCATCTCCGGTGAACTTTTGTATTGGGAAAGTCATCTCCGGTGAACTTTTGTATTGGGAAAGTCATCTCCGGTGAACTTTTGTATGGGAAAAGTCATCTCCGGTGAACTTTTGTATTGGGAAAGTCATCTCCGGTGAACTTTTGTATTGGGAAAGTCATGCCCGGTGAACTTTTGTATGGGAAAAGTCATCTCCGGTGAACTTTTGTATTGGGAAAGTCATCTCCGGTGAACTTTTGTATGGGAAAAGTCATCTCCGGTGAACTTTTGTATTGGAAAGTCATGCCCGGTGAACTTTTGTATTGGGAAAGTCATGCCCGGTGAACTTTTGTATTGGGAAAGTCATCTCCGGTGAACTTTTGTATTGGGAAAGTCATGCCCGGTGAACTTTTGTATTGGGAAAGTCATCTCCGCTGAACTTTTGTATTGGGAAAGTCATCTCCGGTGAACTTTTGTATGGGAAAAGTCATCTCCGGTGAACTTTTGTATTGGGAAAGTCATCTCTGGTGAACTTTTGTATGGGAAAAGTCATCTCCGGTGAACTTTTGTATTGGGAAAGTCATCTCCGGTGAACTTTTGTATGGGAAAAGTCATCGCCGGTGAACTTTTGTTTTGGGAAAGTCATGCCCGGTGAACTTTTGCATTGGGAAAGTCAAGCCCGGTGAACTTTTGTATTGGGAAAGTCATCTCCGGTGAACTTTTGTATGGGAAAAGTCATCTCCGGTGAACTTTTATATTGGGAAAGTCATCTCCGGTGAACTTTTGTATGGGAAAAGTCATCTCCGGTGAACTTTTGTATTGGGAAAGTCATCTCCGGTGAACTTTTATATTGGAAAAGTCATGCCCGGTGAACTTTTGTATTGGGAAAGTCATGCCCGGTGAACTATTGTATTGGGAAAGTCATGCCCGGTGAACTTTTGTATTGGGAAAGTCATGCCCGGTGAACTTTTGTATTGGGAAAGTCATCTCCGGTGAACTTTTGTATTGGGAAAGTCATCTCCGGTGAACTTTTGTATGGGAAAAGTCATCTCCGGTGAACTTTTGTATTGGGAAAGTCATCTCCGGTGAACTTTTGTATTGGGAAAGTCATCTCCGGTGAACTTTTGTATGGGAAAAGTCATCTCCGGTGAACTTTTGTATTGGGAAAGTCATCTCCGGTGAACTTTTGTATGGGAAAAGTCATCTCCGGTGAACTTTTGTATTGGGAAAGTCATGCCCGGTGAACTTTTGTTTTGGGAAAGTCATGCCCGGTGAACTTTTGTATTGGGAAAGTCATCTCCGGTGAACTTTTGTATTGAGAAAGTCATGCCCGGTGAACTTTTGTATTGGGAAAGTCATCTCCGGTGAACTTTTGTATTGGGAAAGTCATGCCCGGTGAACTTTTGTATTGGGAAAGTCATGCCCGGTGAACTTTTATATTGGGAAATCATGCCCGGTGAACTTTTGTATTGGGAAAGTCATCTCCGGTGAACTTTTGTATTGGGAAAGTCATGCCCGGTGAACTTTTGTATTGGGAAAGTCATCTCCGGTGAACTTTTGTATTGGGAAAGTCATCTCCGGTGAACTTTTGTATTGGGAAAGTCATGCCCGGTGAACTTTTGTATTGGGAAAGTCATCTCCGCTGAACTTTTGTATTGGGAAAGTCATCTCCGGTGAACTTTTGTATTGGGAAAGTCATCTCCGGTGAACTTTTGTATGGGAAAAGTCATCGCCGGTGAACTTTTGTTTTGGGAAAGTCATGCCCGGTGAACTTTTGTATTGGGAAAGTCATCTCCGGTGAACTTTTGTATTGGGAAAGTCATCTCCGGTAAACTTTTGTATTGGGAAAGTCATCTCCGGTGAACTTTTGTATGGGAAAATTCATCTCCGGTGAACTTTTGTATTGGGAAAGTCATCTCCGGTGAACTTTTGTATTGGGAAAGGCATCTCCGGTGAACTTTTGTATGGGAAAAGTCATCTCCGGTGAACTTTTGTATGGGAAAAGTCATCTCCGGTGAACTTTTGTATTGGGAAAGTCATCTCCGGTGAACTTTTATATTGGGAAAGTCATGCCCGGTGAACTTTTGTATTGGGAAAGTCATCTCCGGTGAACTTTTGTATTGGGAAAGTCATGCCCGGTGAACTTTTGTATTGGGAAAGTCATCTCCGCTGAACTTTTGTATTGGGAAAGTCATCTCCGGTGAACTTTTGTATGGGAAAAGTCATCTCCGGTGAACTTTTGTATTGGGAAAGTCATCTCTGGTGAACTTTTGTATGGGAAAAGTCATCTCCGTTGAACTTTTGTATTGGGAAAGTCATCTCCGGTGAACTTTTGTATGGGAAAAGTCATCGCCGGTGAACTTTTGTTTTGGGAAAGTCATGCCCGGTGAACTTTTGTATTGGGAAAGTCATCTCCGGTGAACTTTTGTATGGGAAAAGTCATCTCCGGTGAACTTTTGTATGGGAAAAGTCATCTCCGGTGAACTTTTGTATTGGGAAAGTCATCTCCGGTGAACTTTTGTATGGGAAAAGTCATCTCCGGTGAACTTTTGTATGGGAAAAGTCATCTCCGGTGAACTTTTGTATTGGGAAAGTCATCTCCGGTGAACTTTTGTATTGGGAAAGTCATCTCCGGTGAACTTTTGTATGGGAAAAGTCATCTCCGGTGAACTTTTGTATTGGGAAAGTCATCTCCGGTGAACTTTTGTATTGGGAAAGTCATGCCCGGTGAACTTTTGTATGGGAAAAGTCATCTCCGGTGAACTTTTGTATTGGGAAAGTCATCTCCGGTCAACTTTTGTATGGGAAAAGTCATCTCCGGTGAATTTTTGTATTGGGAAAGTCGTGCCCGGTGAACTTTTGTATTGGGAAAGTCATCTCCGGTGAACTTTTGTATTGGGAAAGTCGTGCCCGGTGAACTTTTGTATTGGGAAAGTCATGCCCGGTGAACTTTTATATTGGGAAAGTCATCTCCGGTGAACTTTTGTATTGGGAAAGTCATCTCCGGTGAACTTTTGTATTGGGAAAGTCATGCCCGGTGAACTTTTATATTGGGAAAGTCATCTCCGGTGAACTTTTGTATTGGGAAAGTTATGCCCGGTGAACTTTTGTATTGGGAAAGTCATGCCCGGTGAACTTTTATATTGGGAAAGTCATCTCCGGTGAACTTTTGTATTGGGAAAGTCATCTCCGGTGAACTTTTGTATTGGGAAAGTCATCTCCGGTGAACTTTTGTATTGGGAAAGTCATCTCCGGTGAACTTTTGTATTGGGAAAGTCATCTCCGGTGAACTTTTGTATGGGAAAAGTCATCTCCGGTGAACTTTTGTATTGGGAAAGTCATGCTCGGTGAACTTTTGTATTGGGAAAAGTCATCTCCGGTGAACTTTTGTATTGGGAAAGTCATCTCCGGTGAACTTTTGTATGGGAAAAGTCATCTCCGGTGAACTTTTGTATTGGGAAAGTCATCTCCGGTGAACTTTTATATTGGGAAAGTCATGCCCGGTGAACTTTTGTTTTGGGAAAGTCATCTCCGGTGAACTTTTGTTTTGGGAAAGTCATCTCCGGTGAACTTTTGTATTGGGAAAGTCATCTCCGGTGAACTTTTGTATTGGGAAAGTCATCTCCGGTGAACTTTTGTATTGGGAAAGTCATGCCCGGTGAACTTTTGTATTGGGAAAGTCATGCCCGGTGAACTTATGTATTGGGAAAGTCATCTCCGGTGAACTTTTGTATTGGGAAAGTCATGCCCGGTGAACTTTTGTTTTGGGAAAGTCATCTCCGGTGAACTTTTGTATTGGGAAAGTCATGCCCGGTGAACTTTTATATTGGGAAAGTCATGCCCGGTGAACTTTTGTTTTGGGAAAGTCATCTCCGGTGAACTTTTGTTTTGGGAAAGTCATCTCCGGTGAACTTTTGTATGGGAAAAGTCATCTCCGGTGAACTTTTGTATTGGGAAAGTCATCTCCGGTGAACTTTTGTATGGGAAAAGTCATCTCCGGTGAACTTTTGTATGGGAAAAGTCATCTCCGGTGAACTTTTGTATTGGGAAAGTCATCTCCGGTGAACTTTTGTATGGGAAAAGTCATCTCCGGTGAACTTTTGTATTGGGAAAGTCATCTCCGGTGAACTTTTGTATTGGGAAAGTCATGCCCGGTGAACTTTTATATTGGGAAAGTCATGCCCGGTGAACTTTTGTTTTGGGAAAGTCATCTCCGGTGAACTTTTGTATGGGAAAAGTCATCTCCGGTGAACTTTTGTATTGGGAAAGTCATCTCCGGTGAACTTTTGTATGGGAAAAGTCATCTCCGGTGAACTTTTGTATTGGGAAAGTCATCTCCGGTGAACTTTTGTATTGGGAAAGTCATCTCCGGTGAACTTTTGTATTGGGAAAGTCATCTCCGGTGAACTTTTGTATTGGGAAAGTCATCTCCGGTGAACTTTTGTATGGGAAAAGTCATGCCCGGTGAACTTTTGTATTGGGAAAGTCATCTCCGGTGAACTTTTGTATTGGGAAAGTCATCTCCGGTGAACTTTTGTATTGGGAAAGTCATCTCCGGTGAACTTTTGTATTGGGAAAGTCATCTCCGGTGAACTTTTGTATTGGGAAAGTCATCTCCGGTGAACTTTTGTATGGGAAAAGTCATCTCCGGTGAACTTTTGTATTGGGAAAGTCATCTCCGGTGAACTTTTGTATTGGGAAAGTCATCTCCGGTGAACTTTTGTATTGGGAAAGTCATGCCCGGTGAACTTTTGTATTGGGAAAGTCATGCCCGGTGAACTTATGTATTGGGAAAGTCATCTCCGGTGAACTTTTGTATTGGGAAAGTCATCTCCGGTGAACTTTTGTATGGGAAAAGTCATCTCCGGTGAACTTTTGTATTGGGAAAGTCATCTCCGGTGAACTTTTGTATTGGGAAAGTCATCTCCGGTGAACTTTTGTATTGGGAAAGTCATCTCCGGTGAACTTTTGTATTGGGAAAGTCATGCCCGGTGAACTTTTGTATTGGGAAAGTCATCTCCGGTGAACTTTTGTATTGGGAAAGTCATGCCCGGTGAACTTTTGTATGGGAAAAGTCATCTCCGGTGAACTTTTGTATGGGAAAAGTCATCTCCGGTGAACTTTTGTATGGGAAAAGTCATCTCCGGTGAACTTTTGTATTGGGAAAGTCATCACCGGTGAACTTTTGTATGGAAAAAGTCATCTCCGGTGAACTTTTGTATTGGGAAAGTCATCTCCGGTGAACTTTTGTATGGGAAAAGTCATCTCCGGTGAACTTTTGTATTGGGAAAGTCATCTCCGGTGAACTTTTGTATTGGGAAAGTCATCTCCGGTGAACTTTTGTATTGGGAAAGTCATCTCCGGTGAACTTTTGTATGGGAAAAGTCATCTCCGGTGAACTTTTGTATTGGGAAAGTCATCTCCGGTGAACTTTTGTATTGGGAAAGTCATCTCCGGTGAACTTTTGTATGGGAAAAGTCATCTCCGGTGAACTTTTGTATTGGGAAAGTCATCTCCGGTGAACTTTTGTATGGGAAAAGTCATCTCCGGTGAACTTTTGTATTGGGAAAGTCATGCCCGGTGAACTTTTGTATTGGGAAAGTCATGCCCGGTGAACTTTTGTATTGGGAAAGTCATCTCCGGTGAACTTTTGTATTGGGAAAGTCATCTCCGGTGAACTTTTGTATGGGAAAAGTCATCTCCGGTGAACTTTTGTATTGGGAAAGTCATGCCCGGTGAACTTTTGTATGGGAAAAGTCATCTCCGGTGAACTTTTGTATGGGAAAAGTCATCTCCGGTGAACTTTTGTATGGGAAAAGTCATCTCCGGTGAACTTTTGTATTGGGAAAGTCATCTCCGGTGAACTTTTGTATGGGAAAAGTCATCTCCGGTGAACTTTTGTATTGGGAAAGTCATCTCCGGTGAACTTTTGTATGGGAAAAGTCATCTCCGGTGAACTTTTGTATTGGGAAAGTCATCTCCGGTGAACTTTTGTATTGGGAAAGTCATGCCCGGTGAACTTTTATATTGGGAAAGTCATGCCCGGTGAACTTTTGTTTTGGGAAAGTCATCTCCGGTGAACTTTTGTATGGGAAAAGTCATCTCCGGTGAAATTTTGTATTGGGAAAAGTCATCTCCGGTGAACTTTTGTATTGGGAAAGTCATCTCCGGTGAACTTTTGTATGGGAAAAGTCATCTCCGGTGAACTTTTGTATTGGGAAAGTCATCTCCGGTGAACTTTTGTATGGGAAAAGTCATCTCCGGTGAACTTTTGTATTGGGAAAGTCATCTCCGGTGAACTTTTGTATTGGGAAAGTCATGCCCGGTGAACTTTTATATTGGGAAAGTCATGCCCGGTGAACTTTTGTTTTGGGAAAGTCATCTCCGGTGAACTTTTGTATGGGAAAAGTCATCTCCGGTGAACTTTTGTATTGGGAAAGTCATCTCCGGTGAACTTTTGTATGGGAAAAGTCATCTCCGGTGAACTTTTGTATTGGGAAAGTCATCTCCGGTGAACTTTTGTATTGGGAAAGTCATCTCCGGTGAACTTTTGTATTGGGAAAGTCATCTCCGGTGAACTTTTGTATTGGGAAAGTCATCTCCGGTGAACTTTTGTATGGGAAAAGTCATGCCCGGTGAACTTTTGTATTGGGAAAGTCATCTCCGGTGAACTTTTGTATTGGGAAAGTCATCTCCGGTGAACTTTTGTATTGGGAAAGTCATCTCCGGTGAACTTTTGTATTGGGAAAGTCATCTCCGGTGAACTTTTGTATTGGGAAAGTCATCTCCGGTGAACTTTTGTATGGGAAAAGTCATCTCCGGTGAACTTTTGTATTGGGAAAGTCATCTCCGGTGAACTTTTGTATTGGGAAAGTCATCTCCGGTGAACTTTTGTATTGGGAAAGTCATGCCCGGTGAACTTTTGTATTGGGAAAGTCATGCCCGGTGAACTTTTGTATTGGGAAAGTCATCTCCGGTGAACTTTTGTATTGGGAAAGTCATCTCCGGTGAACTTTTGTATGGGAAAAGTCATCTCCGGTGAACTTTTGTATTGGGAAAGTCATCTCCGGTGAACTTTTGTATTGGGAAAGTCATCTCCGGTGAACTTTTGTATTGGGAAAGTCATCTCCGGTGAACTTTTGTATTGGGAAAGTCATGCCCGGTGAACTTTTGTATTGGGAAAGTCATCTCCGGTGAAGTTTTGTATTGGGAAAGTCATGCCCGGTGAACTTTTGTATGGGAAAAGTCATCTCCGGTGAACTTTTGTATGGGAAAAGTCATCTCCGGTGAACTTTTGTATGGGAAAAGTCATCTCCGGTGAACTTTTGTATTGGGAAAGTCATCACCGGTGAACTTTTGTATGGAAAAAGTCATCTCCGGTGAACTTTTGTATTGGGAAAGTCATCTCCGGTGAACTTTTGTATGGGAAAAGTCATCTCCGGTGAACTTTTGTATTGGGAAAGTCATCTCCGGTGAACTTTTGTATTGGGAAAGTCATCTCCGGTGAACTTTTGTATTGGGAAAGTCATCTCCGGTGAACTTTTGTATGGGAAAAGTCATCTCCGGTGAACTTTTGTATTTGGAAAGTCATCTCCGGTGAACTTTTGTATTGGGAAAGTCATCTCCGGTGAACTTTTGTATGGGAAAAGTCATCTCCGGTGAACTTTTGTATTGGGAAAGTCATCTCCGGTGAACTTTTGTATGGGAAAAGTCATCTCCGGTGAACTTTTGTATTGGGAAAGTCATGCCCGGTGAACTTTTGTATTGGGAAAGTCATGCCCGGTGAACTTTTGTATTGGGAAAGTCATCTCCGGTGAACTTTTGTATTGGGAAAGTCATCTCCGGTGAACTTTTGTATGGGAAAAGTCATCTCCGGTGAACTTTTGTATTGGGAAAGTCATCTCCGGTGAACTTTTGTATGGGAAAAGTCATCTCCGGTGAACTTTTGTATTGGGAAAGTCATGCCCGGTGAACTTTTGTATTGGGAAAGTCATCTCCGGTGAACTTTTGTATGGGAAAAGTCATCTTCGGTGAACTTTTGTATGGGAAAAGTCATCTCCGGTGAACTTTTGTATTGGGAAAGTCATCTCCGGTGAACTTTTGTATGGGAAAAGTCATCTCCGGTGAACTTTTGTATTGGGAAAGTCATGCCCGGTGAACTTTTGTATTGGGAAAGTCATGCCCGGTGAACTTTTGTATTGGGAAAATCATCTCCGGTGAACTTTTGTATTGGGAAAGTCATCTCCGGTGAACTTTTGTATGGGAAAAGTCATCTCCGGTGAACTTTTGTATTGGGAAAGTCATCTCCGGTGAACTTTTGTATGGGAAAAGTCATCTCCGGTGAACTTTTGTATTGGGAAAGTCATCTCCGGTGAACTTTTGTATTGGGAAAGTCATCTCCGGTGAACTTTTGTATGGGAAAAGTCATCTTCGGTGAACTTTTGTATGGGAAAAGTCATCTCCGGTGAACTTTTGTATTGGGAAAGTCATCTCCGGTGAACTTTTGTATGGGAAAAGTCATCTCCGGTGAACTTTTGTATTGGGAAAGTCATGCCCGGTGAACTTTTGTATTGGGAAAGTCATGCCCGGTGAACTTTTGTATTGGGAAAGTCATCTCCGGTGAACTTTTGTATGGGAAAAGTCATCTCCGGTGAACTTTTGTATGGGAAAAGTCATCTCCGGTGAACTTTTGTATTGGGAAAGTCATGCCCGGTGAACTTTTGTATGGGAAAAGTCATCTCCGGTGAACTTTTGTATGGGAAAAGTCATCTCCGGTGAACTTTTGTATGGGAAAAGTCATCTCCGGTGAACTTTTGTATTGGGAAAGTCATGCCCGGTGAACTTTTGTATGGGAAAAGTCATCTCCGGTGAACTTTTGTATTGGGAAAGTCATCTCCGGTGAACTTTTGTATGGGAAAGTCATCTCCGGTGAACTTTTGTATGGGAAAGGTCATCTCCGGTGAACTTTTGTATGGGAAAAGTCATCTCCGGTGAACTTTTGTATTGGGAAAGTCATCTCCGGTGAACTTTTGTATTGGGAAAGTCATGCCCGGTGAACTTTTGTATTGGGAAAGTCATGCCCGGTGAACTTTTGTATTGGGAAAGTCATGCCCGGTGAACTTTTGTATTGGGAAAGTCATCTCCGGTGAACTTTTGTATGGGAAAAGTCATCTCCGGTGAACTTTTGTATGGGAAAAGTCATCTCCGGTGAACTTTTGTATGGGAAAAGTCATGCCCGGTGAACTTTTGTATTGGGAAAGTCATCTCCGGTGAACTTTTGTATTGGGAAAGTCATCTCCGGTGAACTTTTGTATTGAGAAAGTCATCTCCGGTGAACTTTTGTATGGGAAAAGTCATCTCCGGTGAACTTTTGTATTGGGAAAGTCATCTCCGGTGAACTTTTGTATTGGGAAAGTCATCTCCGGTGAACTTTTGTATTGGGAAAGTTATATCCGGTGAACTTTTGTATGGGAAAAGTCATCTCCGGTGAACTTTTGTATTGGGAAAAGTCATCTCCGGTGAACTTTTGTATGGGAAAAGTCATCTCCGGTGAACTTTTGTATTGGGAAAATCATGCCCGGTGAACTTTTGTATTGGGAAAGTCATGCCCGGTGAACTTTTGTATTGGGAAAGTCATCTCCGGTGAACTTTTGTATTGGGAAAGTCATCTCCGGTGAACTTTTGTATGGGAAAAGTCATCTCCGGTGAACTTTTGTATTGGGAAAGTCATCTCCGATGAACTTTTGTATGGGAAAAGTCATCTCCGGTGAACTTTTGTATTGGGAACGTCATCTCCGGTGAACTTTTGTATTGGGAAAGTCATCTCCGGTGAACTTTTGTATGGGAAAAGTCATCTCCGGTGAACTTTTGTATGGGAAAAGTCATCTCCGGTGAACTTTTGTATTGGGAAAGTCATCTCCGGTGAACTTTTGTATGGGAAAAGTCATCTCCGGTGAACTTTTGTATTGGGAAAGTCATGCCCGGTGAACTTTTGTATTGGGAAAGTCATGCCCGGTGAACTTTTGTATTGGGAAAGTCATCTCCGGTGAACTTTTGTATGGGAAAAGTCATCTCCGGTGAACTTTTGTATTGGGAAAGTCATCTACGGTGAACTTTTGTATGGGAAAAGTCATCTCCGGTGAACTTTTGTATTGGGAAAGTCATGCCCGGTGAACTTTTGTATTGGGAAAGTCATGCCCGGTGAACTTTTGTATTGGGAAAGTCATGCCCGGTGAACTTTTGTATTGGGAAAGTCATCTCCGGTGAACTTTTGTATGGGAAAAGTCATCTCCGGTGAACTTTTGTATGGGAAAAGTCATCTCCGGTGAACTTTTGTATGGGAAAAGTCATGCCCGGTGAACTTTTGTATTGGGAAAGTCATCTCCGGTGAACTTTTGTATTGGGAAAGTCATCTCCGGTGAACTTTTGTATTGAGAAAGTCATCTCCGGCGAACTTTTGTATGGGAAAAGTCATCTCCGGTGAACTTTTGTATTGGGAAAGTCATCTCCGGTGAACTTTTGTATTGGGAAAGTCATCTCCGGTGAACTTTTGTATTGGGAAAGTCATCTCCGGTGAACTTTTGTATGGGAAAAGTCATCTCCGGTGAACTTTTGTATTGGGAAAAGTCATCTCCGGTGAACTTTTGTATGGGAAAAGTCATCTCCGGTGAACTTTTGTATTGGGAAAATCATGCCCGGTGAACTTTTGTATTGGGAAAGTCATGCCCGGTGAACTTTTGTATTGGGAAAGTCATCTCCGGTGAACTTTTGTATTGGGAAAGTCATCTCCGGTGAACTTTTGTATGGGAAAAGTCATCTCCGGTGAACTTTTGTATTGGGAAAGTCATCTCCGGTGAACTTTTGTATGGGAAAAGTCATCTCCGGTGAACTTTTGTATTGGGAACGTCATCTCCGGTGAACTTTTGTATTGGGAAAGTCATCTCCGGTGAACTTTTGTATGGGAAAATTCATCTCCGGTGAACTTTTGTATGGGAAAAGTCATCTCCGGTGAACTTTTGTATTGGGAAAGTCATCTCCGGTGAACTTTTGTATAGGAAAAGTCATCTCCGGTGAACTTTTGTATTGGGAAAGTCATGCCCGGTGAACTTTTGTATTGGGAAAGTCATGCCCGGTGAACTTTTGTATTGGGAAAGTCATCTCCGGTGAACTTTTGTATGGGAAAAGTCATCTCCGGTGAACTTTTGTATTGGGAAAGTCATCTCCGGTGAACTTTTGTATGGGAAAAGTCATCTCCGGTGAACTTTTGTATTGGGAAAGTCATGCCCGGTGAACTTTTGTATGGGAAAAGTCATCTCCGGTGAACTTTTGTATGGGAAAAGTCATCTCCGGTGAACTTTTGTATTGGGAAAGTCATGCCCGGTGAACTTTTGTATGGGAAAAGTCATCTCCGGTGAACTTTTGTATTGGGAAAGTCATCTCCGGTGAACTTTTGTATGGGAAAGTCATCTCCGGTGAAGTTTTGTATGGGAAAAGTCATCTCCGGTGAACTTTTGTATGGGAAAAGTCATCTCCGGTGAACTTTTGTATTGGGAAAGTCATCTCCGGTGAACTTTTGTATTGAGAAAGTCATCTCCGGTGAACTTTTGTATGGGAAAAGTCATCTCCGGTGAACTTTTGTATGGGAAAAGTCATCTCCGGTGAACTTTTGTATTGGGAAGGTCATGCCCGGTGAACTTTTGTATGGGAAAAGTCATCTCCGGTGAACTTTTGTATGGGAAAAGTCATCTCCGGTGAACTTTTGTATGGGAAAAGTCATGCCCGGTGAACTTTTGTATTGGGAAAGTCATCTCCGGTGAACTTTTGTATGGGAAAAGTCATCTCCGGTGAACTTTTGTATTGGGAAAGTCATGCCCGGTGAACTTTTGTATTGGGAAAGTCATCTCCGGTGAACTTTTGTATGGGAAAAGTCATCTCCGGTGAACTTTTGTATGGGAAAAGTCATCTCCGGTGAACTTTTGTATTGGGAAAGTCATCTCCGGTGAACTTTTGTATTGGGAAAGTCATCTCCGGTGAACTTTTGTATGGGAAAAGTCATCTCCGGTGAACTTTTGTATGGGAAAAGTCATCTCCGGTGAACTTTTGTATGGGAAAAGTCATCTCCGGTGAACTTTTGTATTGGGAAAGTCATGCCCGGTGAACTTTTGTATTGGGAAAGTCATCTCCGGTGAACTTTTGTATGGGAAAAGTCATCTCCGGTGAACTTTTGTATTGGGAAAGTCATGCCCGGTGAACTTTTATATTGGGAAAGTCATCTCCGGTGAACTTTTGTATTGGGAAAGTCATCTCCGGTGAACTTTTGTATTGGGAAAGTCATCTCCGGTGAACTTTTGTATGGGAAAAGTCATCTCCGGTGAACTTTTGTATTGGGAAAGTCATCTCCGGTGAACTTTTGTATGGGAAAAGTCATCTCCGGTGAACTTTTGTATTGGGAAAGTCATGCCCGGTGAACTTTTATATTGGGAAAGTCATCTCCGGTGAACTTTTGTATTGGGAAAGTCATCTCCGGTGAACTTTTGTATTGGGAAAGTCATCTCCGGTGAACTTTTGTATGGGAAAAGTCATCTCCGGTGAACTTTTGTATTGGGAAAGTCATCTCCGGTGAACTTTTGTATGGGAAAAGTCATCTCCGGTGAACTTTTGTATTGGGAAAGTCATCTCCGGTGAACTTTTGTATTGGGAAAGTCATCTCCGGTGAACTTTTGTATGGGAAAAGTCATCTCCGGTGAACTTTTGTATGGGAAAAGTCATCTCCGGTGAACTTTTGTATTGGGAAAGTCATCTCCGGTGAACTTTTGTATGGGAAAAGTCATCTCGGTGAACTTTTGTATTGGGAAAGTCATGCCCGGTGAACTTTTGTATGGGAAAAGTCATCTCCGGTGAACTTTTGTATTGGGAAAGTCATCTCCGGTGAACTTTTGTATGGGAAAAGTCATCTCCGGTGAACTTTTGTATTGGGAAAGTCATCTCCGGTGAACTTTTGTATGGGAAAAGTCATCTCCGGTGAACTTTTGTATGGGAAAAGTCATCTCCGGTGAACTTTTGTATGGGAAAAGTCATCTCCGGTGAACTTTTGTATTGGGAAAGTCATCTCCGGTGAACTTTTGTATGGGAAAAGTCATCTCCGGTGAACTTTTGTATTGGGAAAGTCATCTCCGGTGAACTTTTGTATTGGGAAAGTCATCTCCGGTGAACTTTTGTATTGGGAAATTCGTGCCCGGTGAACTTTTGTATTGGGAAAGTCATGCCCGGTGAACTTTTGTATGGGAAAAGTCATCTCCGGTGAACTTTTGTGTGGGAAAAGTCATCTCCGGTGAACTTTTGTTTTGGGAAAGTCATCTCCGGTGAACTTTTGTATGGGAAAAGTCATCTCCGGTGAACTTTTGTATTGGAAAATCATCTCCGGTGAAGTTTTGTATGGGAAAAGTCATCTCCGGTGAACTTTTGTATTGGGAAAGTCATCTCCGGTGAACTTTTGTATGGGAAAAGTCATCTCCGGTGAACTTTTGTATTGGGAAAGTCATCTCCGGTGAACTTTTGTATTGGGAAAGTCATCTCCGGTGAACTTTTGTATTGGGAAAGTCGTGCCCGGTGAACTTTTGTATTGGGAAAGTCATGCCCGGTGAACTTTTGTATGGGAAAAGTCATCTCCGGTGAACTTTTGTATGGGAAAAGTCATCTCCGGTGAACTTTTGTATGGGAAAAGTCATCTTCGGTGAACTTTTGTATTGGGAAAGTCATGCCCGGTGAACTTTTGTATTGGGAAAGTCATGCCCGGTGAACTTTTGTATTGGGAAAGTCATCTCCGGTGAACTTTTGTATGGGAAAAGTCATCTCCGGTGAACTTTTGTATTGGGAAAGTCATGCCCGGTGAACTTTTATATTAGGAAAGTCATCTCCGGTGAACTTTTGTATTGGAAAGTCATCTCCGGTGAACTTTTGTATTTTGAAAGTCATCTCCGGTGAACTTTTGTATGGGAAAAGTCATCTCCGGTGAACTTTTGTATTGGGAAAGTCATCTCCGGTGAACTTTGTATGCGAAAAGTCATCTCCGGTGAACTTTTGTATTGGGAAAGTCATCTCCGGTGAACTTTTGTATTGGGAAAGTCATCTCCGGTGAACTTTTGTATGGGAAAAGTCATCTCCGGTGAACTTTTGTATGGGAAAAGTCATCTCCGGTGAACTTTTGTATTGGGAAAGTCATCTCCGGTGAACTTTTGTATGGGAAAAGTCATCTCCGGTGAACTTTTGTATTGGGAAAGTCATGCCCGGTGAACTTTTGTATGGGAAAAGTCATCTCCGGTGAACTTTTGTATTGGGAAAGTCATCTCCGGTGAACTTTTGTATGGGAAAAGTCATCTCCGGTGAACTTTTGTATTGGGAAAAGTCATCTCCGGTGAACTTTTGTATGGGAAAAGTCATCTCCGGTGAACTTTTGTATGGGAAAAGTCATCTCCGGTGAATTTTGTATGGGAAAAGTCATCTCCGGTGAACTTTTGTATTGGGAAAGTCATCTCCGGTGAACTTTTGTATTGGGAAAGTCATCTCCGGTGAACTTTTGTATGGGAAAAGTCATCTCCGGTGAACTTTTGTATGGGAAAAGTCATCTCCGGTGAACTTTTGTATTGGGAAAGTCATCTCCGGTGAACTTTTGTATGGGAAAAGTCATCTCCGGTGAACTTTTGTATTGGGAAAGTCATGCCCGGTGAACTTTTGTATGGGAAAAGTCATCTCCGGTGAACTTCTGTATTGGGAAAGTCATCTCCGGTGAACTTTTGTATGGGAAAAGTCATCTCCGGTGAACTTTTGTATTGGGAAAGTCATCTCCGGTGAACTTTTGTATGGGAAAAGTCATCTCCGGTGAACTTTTGTATGGGAAAAGTCATCTCCGGTGAACTTTTGTATGGGAAAAGTCATCTCCGGTGAACTTTTGTATTGGGAAAGTCATCTCCGGTGAACTTTTGTATGGGAAAAGTCATCTCCGGTGAACTTTTGTATTGGGAAAGTCATCTCCGGTGAACTTTTGTATTGGGAAAGTCATCTCCGGTGAACTTTTGTATTGGGAAAGTCGTGCCCGGTGAACTTTTGTATTGGGAAAGTCATGCCCGGTGAACTTTTGTATGGGAAAAGTCATCTCCGGTGAACTTTTGTATGGGAAAAGTCATCTCCGGTGAACTTTTGTATTGGGAAAGTCATCTCCGGTGAACTTTTGTATGGGAAAAGTCATCTCCGGTGAACTTTTGTATTGGGAAAGTCATCTCCGGTGAACTTTTGTATGGGAAAAGTCATCTCCGGTGAACTTTTGTATTGGGAAAGTCATCTCCGGTGAACTTTTGTATGGGAAAAGTCATCTCCGGTGAACTTTTGTATTGGGAAAGTCATCTCCGGTGAACTTTTGTATTGGGAAAGTCATCTCCGGTGAACTTTTGTATTGGGAAAGTCGTGCCCGGTGAACTTTTGTATTGGGAAAGTCATGCCCGGTGAACTTTTGTATGGGAAAAGTCATCTCCGGTGAACTTTTGTATGGGAAAAGTCATCTCCGGTGAACTTTTGTATGGGAAAAGTCATCTCCGGTGAACTTTTATATTGGGAAAGTCATGCCCGGTGAACTTTTGTATTGGGAAAGTCATGCCCGGTGAACTTTTGTATTGGGAAAGTCATCTCCGGTGAACTTTTGTATGGGAAAAGTCATCTCCGGTGAACTTTTGTATTGGGAAAGTCATGCCCGGTGAACTTTTATATTGGGAAAGTCATCTCCGGTGAACTTTTGTATTGGGAAAGTCATCTCCGGTGAACTTTTGTATTGGGAAAGTCATCTCCGGTGAACTTTTGTATGGGAAAAGTCATCTCCGGTGAACTTTTGTATTGGGAAAGTCATCTCCGGTGAACTTTTGTATGGGAAAAGTCATCTCCGGTGAACTTTTGTATTGGGAAAGTCATCTCCGGTGAACATTTGTATTGGGAAAGTCATCTCCGGTGAACTTTTGTATGGGAAAAGTCATCTCCGGTGAACTTTTGTATGGGAAAAGTCATCTCCGGTGAACTTTTGTATTGGGAAAGTCTTCTCCGGTGAACTTTTGTATGGGAAAAGTCATCTCCGGTGAACTTTTGTATTGGGAAAGTCATGCCCGGTGAACTTTTGTATGGGAAAAGTCATCTCCGGTGAACTTTTGTATTGGGAAAGTCATCTCCGGTGAACTTTTGTATGGGAAAAGTCATCTCCGGTGAACTTTTGTATTGGGAAAGTCATCTCCGGTGAACTTTTGTATGGGAAAAGTCATCTCCGGTGAACTTTTGTATGGGAAAAGTCATCTCCGGTGAACTTTTGTATGGGAAAAGTCATCACCGGTGAACTTTTGTATTGGGAAAGTCATCTCCGGTGAACTTTTGTATGGGAAAAGTCATCTCCGGTGAACTTTTGTATTGGGAAAGTCATGCCCGGTGAACTTTTGTGTTGGGAAAGTCATCTCCGGTGAACTTTTGTATTGGGAAAGTCGTGCCCAATGAACTTTTGTATTGGGAAAGTCATGCCCGGTGAACTTTTGTATGGGAAAAGTCATCTCCGGTGAACTTTTGTATGGGAAAAGTCATCTCCGGTGAACTTTTGTATGGGAAAAGTCATCTCCGGTGAACTTTTGTATGGGAAAAGTCATCTCCGGTGAACTTTTGTATGGGAAAAGTCATCTCCGGTGAACTTTTGTATTGGGAAAGTCATCTCCGGTGAACTTTTGTATGGGAAAAGTCATCTCCGGTGAACTTTTGTATTGGGAAAGTCATCTCCGGTGAACTTTTGTATTGGGAAAGTCATCTCCGGTGAACTTTTGTATTGGGAAAGTCGTGCCCGGTGAACTTTTGTATTGGGAAAGTCATGCCCGGTGAACTTTTGTATGGGAAAAGTCATCTCCGGTGAACTTTTGTGAACTTTTGTATGGGAAAGTCATCTCCGGTGAACTTTTGTATTGGGAAAGTCATCTCCGGTGAACTGGGAAAAGTCACTCCGGTGAACTTTTGAATGGAAAGTCATCTCCGGTGAACTTTTGTATGGGAAAAAGTCATCTCGGTGAACTTTTGTATGGGAAAGTCATCTCCGGTGAACTTTTGTATGGGAAAAGTCATCTCCGGTGAACTTTTGTATTGGGAAAGTCATCTCCGGTGAACTTTTGTATTGGGAAAGTCATCTCCGGTGAACTTTTGTATTGGGAAAAGTCGTGCCCGGTGAACTTTTGTATTGGGAAAGTCATGCTCCGGTGAACTTTTGTATGGGAAAGTCATCTCCGGTGAACTTTTGTATGGGAAAAGTCATCTCCGGTGAACTTTTGTATGGGAAAAGTCATCTCCGGTGAACTTTTGTATTGGGAAAGTCATGCCCGGTGAACTTTTGTATTGGGAAAGTCATGCCCGGTGAACTTTTGTATTGGGGAAAGTCATCTCCGGTGAACTTTTGTATGGGAAAAGTCATCTCCGGTGAACTTTTGTATTGGAAAGTCATGCCCGGTGAACTTTTATATTGGGAAAGTCATCTCCGGTGAACTTTTGTATTGGGAAAGTCATCTCCCGGTGAACTTTTGTATTGGGAAAGTCATCTCCGGTGAACTTTTGTATGGGAAAAGTCATCTCCGGTGAACTTTTGTATTGGGAAAAGTCATCTCCGGTGAACTTTTGAATTGGGAAAGTCATCTCCGGTGAACTTTTGTATTGGGAAAGTCATCTCCGGTGAACATTTGTATTGGGAAAGTCATCTCCGGTGAACTTTTGTATGGGAAAAGTCATCTCCGGTGAACTTTTGTATGGGAAAAGTCATCTCCGGTGAACTTTTGTATTGGGAAAGTCTTCTCCGGTGAACTTTTGTATGGGAAAAGTCATCTCCGGTGAACTTTTGTATTGGGAAAGTCATGCCCGGTGAACTTTTGTATGGGAAAAGTCATCTCCGGTGAACTTTTGTATTGGGAAAGTCATCTCCGGTGAACTTTTGTATGGGAAAAGTCATCTCCGGTGAACTTTTGTATTGGGAAAGTCATCTCCGGTGAACTTTTGTATGGGAAAAGTCATCTCCGGTGAACTTTTGTATGGGAAAAGTCATCTCCGGTGAACTTTTGTATGGGAAAAGTCATCACCGGTGAACTTTTGTATTGGGAAAGTCATCTCCGGTGAACTTTTGTATGGGAAAGTCATCTCCGGTGAACTTTTGTATTGGGAAAGTCATGCCCGGTGAACTTTTGTGTTGGGAAAGTCATCTCCGGTGAACTTTTGTATTGGGAAAGTCGTGCCCAATGAACTTTTGTATTGGGAAAGTCATGCCCGGTGAACTTTTGTATGGGAAAAGTCATCTCCGGTGAACTTTTGTATGGGAAAAGTCATCTCCGGTGAACTTTTGTATGGGAAAAGTCATCTCCGGTGAACTTTTGTATTGGGAAAGTCATCTCCGGTGAACTTTTGTATTGGGAAAGTCATCTCCGGTGAACTTTTGTATTGGGAAAGTCATCTCCGGTGAACTTTTGTATTGGGAAAGTCAACTCCGGTGAACTTTTGTATGGGAAAAGTCATCTCCGGTGAACTTTTGTATGGGAAAAGTCATCTCCGGTGAACTTTTGTATTGGGAAAGTCATCTCCTGTGAACTTTTGTATGGGAAAAGTCATCTCCGGTGAACTTTTGTATTGGGAAAGTCATCTCCGGTGAACTTATGTATGGGAAAAGTCATCTCCGGTGAACTTTTGTATTGGGAAAGTCATCTCCGGTGAACTTTTGTATGGGAAAAGTCATCTCCGGTGAACTTTTGTATGGGAAAAGTCATGCCCGGTGAACTTTTGTATTGGGAAAGTCATCTCCGGTGAACTTTTGTATTGGGAAAGTCATCTCCGGTGAACTTTTGTATTGGGAAAGTCATCTCCGGTGAACTTTTGTATTGGGAAAGTCATGCCCAGTGAACTTTTGTATTGGGAAAGTCATCTCCGGTGAACTTTTGTATGGGAAAAGTCATCTCCGGTGAACTTTTGTATGGGAAAAGTCATCTCCGGTGAACTTTTGTATTGGGAAAGTCATGCCCGGTGAACTTTTGTATTGGGAAAGTCATGCCCCGGTGAACTTTTGTATGGGAAAAGTCATCTCCGGTGAACTTTTGTATGGGAAAAGTCATCTCCGGTGAACTTTTGTATGGGAAAAGTCATCTCCGGTGAACTTTTGTATTGGGAAAGTCATCTCCGGTGAACTTTTTTATGGGAAAAGTCATCTCCGGTGAACTTTTGTATTGGGAAAGTCGTGCCCGGTGAACTTTTGTATTGGGAAAGTCATCTCCGGTGAACTTTTGTATTGGGAAAGTCGTGCCCGGTGAACTTTTGTATTGGGAAAGTCATGCCGGTGAACTTTTATATTGGGAAAGTTATCTCCGGTGAACTTTTGTATGGGAAAAGTCATCTCCGGTGAACTTTTGTATTGGGAAAGTCATCTCCGGTGAACTTTTGTATGGAAAAGTCATCTCCGGTGAACTTTTGTATTGGGAAAGTCATCTCCGGTGAACTTTTGTATGGGAAAAGTCATCTCCGGTGAACTTTTGTATTGGGAAAGTCGTGCCCGGTGAAATTTGTATGGGAAAAGTCATCTCCGGTGAACTTTTGTATTGGGAAAGTCATCTCCGGTGAACTTTTGTATGGGAAAAGTCATCTCCGGTGAACTTTTGTATTGGGAAAGTCATCTCCGGTGAACTTTTGTATGGGAAAAGTCATCTCCGGTGAACTTTTGTATGGGAAAAGTCATCTCCGGTGAACTTTTGTATGGGAAAAGTCATCTCCGGTGAACTTTTGTATTGGGAAAGTCATCTCCGGTGAACTTTTGTATGGGAAAACTCATCTCCGGTGAACTTTTGTATTGGGAAAGTCATCTCCGGTGAACTTTTGTATGGGAAAAGTCATCTCCGGTGAACTTTTGTATTGGGAAAGTCATCTCCGGTGAACTTTTGTATGGGAAAAGTCATCTCCGGTGAACTTTTGTATGGGAAAAGACATCTCCGGTGAACTTTTGTATGGGAAAAGTCATCTCCGGTGAACTTTTGTATGGGAAAAGTCATCTCCGGTGAACTTTTGTATTGGGAAAGTCATGCCCGGTGAACTTTTGTATTGGGAAAATCATCTCCGGTGAACTTTTGTATGGGAAAAGTCATCTCCGGTGAACTTTTGTATTGGGAAAGTCATGCCCGGTGAACTTTTGTATTGGGAAAGTCATCTCCGGTGAACTTTTGTATTGGGAAAGTCATCTCCGGTGAACTTTTGTATGGGAAAAGTCATCTCCGGTGAACTTTTGTATTGGGAAAGTCATGCCCGGTGAACTTTTGTATTGGGAAAGTCATGCCCGGTGAACTTTTGTATTGGGAAAGTCATCTCCGGTGAACTTTTGTATGGGAAAAGTCATCTCCGGTGAACTTTTGTATTGGGAAAGTCATCTCCGGTGAACTTTTGTATGGGAAAAGTCATCTCCGGTGAACTTTTGTATGGGAAAAGTCATCTCCGGTGAACTTTTGTATTGGGAAAGTCATGCCCGGTGAACTTTTGTATTGGGAAAGTCATCTCCGGTGAACTTTTGTATTGGGAAAGTCATCTCCGGTGAACTTTTGTATGGGAAAAGTCATCTCCGGTGAACTTTTGTATGGGAAAAGTCATGCCCGGTGAACTTTGGATTGGGAAAGTCATCTCCGGTGAACTTTTGTATTGGGAAAGTCATCTCCGGTGAACTTTTGTATGGGAAAAGTCATCTCCGGTGAACTTTTGCATTGGGAAAGTCATGCCCGGTGAACTTTTGTATTGGGAAAGTCATCTCCGGTGAACTTTTGTATTGGGAAAGTCATCTCCGGTGAACTTTTGTATGGGAAAAGTCATCTCCGGTGAACTTTTGTATTGGGAAAGTCATGCCCGGTGAACTTTTGTATGGGAAAAGTCATCTCCGGTGAACTTTTTGTATTGGGAAAGTCATCTCCGGTGAACTTTTGTATGGGAAAAGTCATCTCCGGTGAACTTTTGTATTGGGAAAGTCATGCCCGGTGAACTTTTGTATTGGGAAAGTCATGCCCGGTGAACTTTTGTATTGGGAAAGTCATCTCCGGTGAACTTTTGTATGGGAAAAGTCATCTCCGGTGAACTTTTGTATTGGGAAAGTCATCTCCGGTGAACTTTTGTATTGGGAAAGTCATCTCCGGTGAACTTTTGTATGGGAAAAGTCATCTCCGGTGAACTTTTGTATTGGGAAAGTCATCTCCGGTGAACTTTTGTATGGGAAAAGTCATGCCCGGTGAACTTTTGTATTGGGAAAATCATCTCCGGTGAACTTTTGTATTGGGAAAGTCATCTCCGGTGAACTTTTGTATTGGGAAAGTCATCTCCGGTGAACTTTTGTATTGGGAAAGTCATCTCCGGTGAACTTTTGGATTGGGAAAGTCATCTCCGGTGAACTTTTGTATTGGGAAAGTCATCTCTGGTGAACTTTTGTATGGGAAAAGTCATCTCCGGTGAACTTTTGTATGGGAAAAGTCATCTCCGGTGAACTTTTGTATTGGGAAAGTCATCTCCGGTGAACTTTTGTATGGGAAAAGTCATCTCCGGTGAACTTTTGTATTGGGAAAGTCATGCCCGCTGAACTTTTGTATTGGGAAAGTCATGCCCGGTGAACTTTTGTATTGGGAAAGTCATCTCCGGTGAACTTTTGTATGGGAAAAGTCATCTCCGGTGAAATTTTGTATTGGGAAAGTCATCTCCGTGAACTTTTGTATGGGAAAAGTCATCTCCGGTGAACTTTTGTATTGGAAAGTCATCCCCGGTGAACTTTTGTATTGGGAAAGTCATGCCCGGTGAACTTTTGTATTGGGAAAGTCATCTCCGGTGAACTTTTGTATTGGGAAAGTCATCTCCGGTGAACTTTTGTATGGGAAAAGTCATCTCCGGTGAACTTTTGTATTGGGAAAGTCATCTCCGGTGAACTTTTGTATTGGGAAAGTCATCTCCGGTGAACTTTTGTATTGGGAAAGTCATCTCCGGTGAACTTTGTATTGGGAAAGTCATCTCCGGTGAACTTTTGTATGGGAAAAGTCATCTCCGGTGAACTTTTGTATTGGGAAAGTCATGCCCGGTGAACTTTTGTATTGGGAAAGTCATGCCCGGTGAACTTTTGTATGGGAAAAGTCATCTCCGGTGAACTTTTGTATTGGGAAAGTCATCTCCGGTGAACTTTTGTATGGGAAAAGTCATCTCCGGTGAACTTTTGTATTGGGAAAGTCATGCCCGGTGAACTTTTGTATTGGGAAAGTCATGCCCGGTGAACTTTTGTATTGGGAAAGTCATGCCCGGTGAACCTTGTATTGGGAAATCTCCGGAACTTTTGTATTGGGAGTTTTGAAAAGCCTCCGGTGAACTTTTGTATTGGGAAAGTCATGCCCGGTGAACTTTTGTATTGGGAAAGTCATGCCCGGTGAACTTTTGTATTGGGAAAGTCATGCCCGGTGAACTTTTGTATTGGGAAAGTCATTTCCGGTGAACTTTTGTATTGGGAAAGTCATGCCCGGTGAACTTTTGTATTGGGAAAGTCATGGCCGGTGAACTTTTGTATTGGGAAAGTCATCTCCGGTGAACTTTTGTATTGGGAAAGTCATCTCCGGTGAACTTTTGTATGGGAAAAGTCATCTCCGGTGAACTTTTGTATGGGAAAAGTCATCTCCGGTGAACTTTTGTATTGGGAAAGTCATCTCCGGTGAACTTTTGTATGGGAAAAGTCATCTCCGGTGAACTTTTGTATTGGGAAAGTCATGCCCGGTGAACTTTTGTATTGGGAAAGTCATGCCCGGTGAACTTTTGTATTGGGAAAGTCATCTCCGGTGAACTTTTGTATGGGAAAAGTCATCTCCGGTGAAATTTTGTATTGGGAAAGTCATCTCCGGTGAACTTTTGTATGGGAAAAGTCATCTCCGGTGAACTTTTGTATTGGGAAAGTCATGCCCGGTGAACTTTTGTATTGGGAAAGTCATGCCCGGTGAACTTTTGTATTGGGAAAGTCATCTCCGGTGAACTTTTGTATTGGGAAAGTCATCTCCGGTGAACTTTTGTATGGGAAAAGTCATCTCCGGTGAACTTTTGTATTGGGAAAGTCATCTCCGGTGAACTTTTGTATTGGGAAAGTCATCTCCGGTGAACTTTTGTATTGGGAAAGTCATCTCCGGTGAACTTTTGTATTGGGAAAGTCATCTCCGGTGAACTTTTGTATGGGAAAAGTCATCTCCGGTGAACTTTTGTATGGGAAAAGTCATCTCCGGTGAACTTTTGTATTGGGAAAGTCATCTCCGGTGAACTTTTGTATGGGAAAAGTCATCTCCGGTGAACTTTTGTATTGGGAAAGTCATGCCCGCTGAACTTTTGTATTGGGAAAGTCATGCCCGGTGAACTTTTGTATTGGGAAAGTCATCTCCGGTGAACTTTTGTATGGGAAAAGTCATCTCCGGTGAAATTTTGTATTGGGAAAGTCATCTCCGGTGAACTTTTGTATGGGAAAAGTCATCTCCGGTGAACTTTTGTATTGGGAAAGTCATCCCCGGTGAACTTTTGTATTGGGAAAGTCATGCCGGTGAACTTTTGTATTGGGAAAGTCATCTCCGGTGAACTTTTGTATTGGGAAAGTCATCTCCGGTGAACTTTTGTATGGGAAAAGTCATCTCCGGTGAACTTTTGTATTGGGAAAGTCATCTCCGGTGAACTTTTGTATTGGGAAAGTCATCTCCGGTGAACTTTTGTATTGGGAAAGTCATCTCCGGTGAACTTTTGTATTGGGAAAGTCATCTCCGGTGAACTTTTGTATGGGAAAAGTCATCTCCGGTGAACTTTTGTATTGGGAAAGTCATGCCCGGTGAACTTTTGTATTGGGAAAGTCATGCCCGGTGAACTTTTGTATGGGAAAAGTCATCTCCGGTGAACTTTTGTATTGGGAAAGTCATCTCCGGTGAACTTTTGTATGGGAAAAGTCATCTCCGGTGAACTTTTGTATTGGGAAAGTCATGCCCGGTGAACTTTTGTATTGGGAAAGTCATGCCCGGTGAACTTTTGTATTGGGAAAGTCATGCCCGGTGAACCTTTGTATTGGGAAAGTCATCTCCGGTGAACTTTTGTATTGGGAAAGTCATCTCCGGGTGAACTTTTGTATGGGAAAAGTCATCTCCGGTGAACTTTTGTATTGGGAAAGTCATGCCCGGTGAACTTTTGTATTGGGAAAGTCATGCCCGGTGAACTTTTGTATTGGGAAAGTCATGCCCGGTGAACTTTTGTATTGGGAAAGTCATTTCCGGTGAACTTTTGTATTGGGAAAGTCATGCCCGGTGAACTTTTGTATTGGGAAAGTCATGGCCGGTGAACTTTTGTATTGGGAAAGTCATCTCCGGTGAACTTTTGTATTGGGAAAGTCATCTCCGGTGAACTTTTGTATGGGAAAAGTCATCTCCGGTGAACTTTTGTATGGGAAAAGTCATCTCCGGTGAACTTTTGTATTGGGAAAGTCATCTCCGGTGAACTTTTGTATGGGAAAAGTCATCTCCGGTGAACTTTTGTATTGGGAAAGTCATGCCCGGTGAACTTTTGTATTGGGAAAGTCATGCCCGGTGAACTTTTGTATTGGGAAAGTCATCTCCGGTGAACTTTTGTATGGGAAAAGTCATCTCCGGTGAAATTTTGTATTGGGAAAGTCATCTCCGGTGAACTTTTGTATGGGAAAAGTCATCTCCGGTGAACTTTTGTATTGGGAAAGTCATGCCCGGTGAACTTTTGTATTGGGAAAGTCATGCCCGGTGAACTTTTGTATTGGGAAAGTCATCTCCGGTGAACTTTTGTATTGGGAAAGTCATCTCCGGTGAACTTTTGTATGGGAAAAGTCATCTCCGGTGAACTTTTGTATTGGGAAAGTCATCTCCGGTGAACTTTTGTATTGGGAAAGTCATCTCCGGTGAACTTTTGTATTGGGAAAGTCATCTCCGGTGAACTTTTGTATTGGGAAAGTCATCTCCGGTGAACTTTTGTATTGGGAAAGTCATCTCCGGTGAACTTTTGTATGGGAAAAGTCATCTCCGGTGAACTTTTGTATTGGGAAAGTCATGCCCGGTGAACTTTTGTATTGGGAAAGTCATGCCCGGTGAACTTTTGTATGGGAAAAGTCATCTCCGGTGAACTTTTGTATTGGGAAAGTCATCTCCGGTGAACTTTTGTATGGGAAAAGTCATCTCCGGTGAACTTTTGTATTGGGAAAGTCATGCCCGGTGAACTTTTGTATTGGGAAAGTCATGCCCGGTGAACTTTTGTATTGGGAAAGTCATGCCCGGTGAACTTTTGTATTGGGAAAGTCATCTCCGGTGAACTTTTGTATTGGGAAAGTCATCTCCGGTGAACTTTTGTATGGGAAAAGTCATCTCCGGTGAACTTTTGTATTGGGAAAGTCATGCCCGGTGAACTTTTGTATTGGGAAAGTCATGCCCGGTGAACTTTTGTATTGGGAAAGTCATGTCCGGTGAACTTTTGTATGGGAAAAGTCATCTCCGGTGAACTTTTGTATGGGAAAAGTCATCTCCGGTGAACTTTTGTATGGGAAAGTCATCTCCGGTGAACTTTTGTATTGGGAAAGTCATCTCCGGTGAACTTTTGTATGGGAAAAGTCATCTCCGGTGAACTTTTGTATTGGGAAGGTCGTGCCCGGTGAACTTTTGTATTGGGAAAGTCATCTCCGGTGAACTTTTGTATTGGGAAAGTCGTGCCCGGTGAACTTTTGTATTGGGAAAGTCATGCCCGGTGAACTTTTATATTGGGAAAGTCATCTCCGGTAAACTTTTGTATTGGGAAAGTCATCTCCGGTGAACTTTTGTATTGGGAAAGTCATGCCCGGTGAACTTTTATATTGGGAAAGTCATCTCCGGTGAACTTTTGTATTGGGAAAGTCATGCCCGGTGAACTTTTGTATTGGGAAAGTCATGCCCGGTGAACTTTTATATTGGGAAAGTCATCTCCGGTGAACTTTTGTATTGGGAAAGTCATCTCCGGTGAACTTTTGTATTGGGAAAGTCATCTCCGGTGAACTTTTGTATTGGGAAAGTCATCTCCGGTGAACTTTTGTATTGGGAAAGTCATCTCCGGTGAACTTTTGTATGGGAAAAGTCATCTCCGGTGAACTTTTGTATTGGGAAAGTCATGCCCGGTGAACTTTTGTATTGGGAAAAGTCATCTCCGGTGAACTTTTGTATTGGGAAAGTCATCTCCGGTGAACTTTTGTATTGGGAAAGTCATGCCCGGTGAACTTTTGTATTGGGAAAGTCATCTCCGGTGAACTTTTGTATTGGGAAAGTCGTGCCCGGTGAACTTTTGTATTGGGAAAGTCATGCCCGGTGAACTTTTATATTGGGAAAGTCATCTCCGGTGAACTTTTGTATTGGGAAAGTCATCTCCGGTGAACTTTTGTATTGGGAAAGTCATGCCCGGTGAACTTTTGTATTGGGAAAGTCATGCCCGGTGAACTTTTGTATGGGAAAAGTCATCTCCGGTGAACTTTTGTATTGGGAAAGTCATCTCCGGTGAACTTTTGTATGGGAAAGTCATCTCCGGTGAACTTTTGTATGGGAAAAGTCATCTCCGGTGAACTTTTGTATGGGAAAAGTCATCTCCGGTGAACTTTTGTATTGGGAAAGTCATCTCCGGTGAACTTTTGTATTGGGAAAGTCATGCCCGGTGAACTTTTGTATTGGGAAAGTCATGCCCGGTGAACTTTTGTATTGGGAAAGTCATGCCCGGTGAACTTTTGTATTGGGAAAGTCATCTCCGGTGAACTTTTGTATGGGAAAAGTCATCTCCGGTGAACTTTTGTATGGGAAAAGTCATGCCCGGTGAACTTTTGTATTGGGAAAGTCATCTCCGGTGAACTTTTGAATTGGAAAAGTCATCTCCGGTGAACTTTTGTATTGGGAAAGTCATGCCCGGTGAACTTTTGTATTGGGAAAGTCATCTCCGGTGAACTTTTGTATGGGAAAAGTCATCTCCGGTGAACTTTTGTATGGGAAAAGTCATCTCCGGTGAACTTTTGTATTGGGAAAGTCATCTCCGATGAACTTTTGTATTGGGAAAGTCATCTCCGGTGAACTTTTGTATGGGAAAAGTCATCTCCGGTGAACTTTTGTATGGGAAAAGTCATCTCCGGTGAACTTTTGTATTGGGAAAGTCATCTCCGGTGAACTTTTGTATGGGAAAAGTCATCTCCGGTGAACTTTTGTATTGGGAAAGTCATCTCCGGTGAACTTTTGTATGGGAAAAGTCATGCCCGGTGAACTTTTGTATTGGGAAAGTCATCTCCGGTGAACTTTTATATTGGGAAAGTCATGGCCGGTGAACTTTTGTATTGGGAAAGTCATGCCCGGTGAACTTTTGTATTGGGAAAGTCATCTCCGGTGAACTTTTGTATTGGGAAAGTCATCTCCGGTGAACTTTTGTATTGGGAAAGTCATCTCCGGTGAACTTTTGTATGGGAAAAGTCATCTCCGGTGAACTTTTGTATTGGGAAAGTCATCTCCGGTGAACTTTTGTATGGGAAAGTCATCTCCGGTGAACTTTTGTATGGGAAAAGTCATCTCCGGTGAACTTTTGTATGGGAAAAGTCATCTCCGGTGAACTTTTGTATTGGGAAAGTCATCTCCGGTGAACTTTTGTATGGGAAAAGTCATCTCCGGTGAACTTTTGTATTGGGAAAGTCATCTCCGGTGAACTTTTGTATGGGAAAAGTCATCTCCGGTAAACTTTTGTATGGGAAAAGTCATCTCCGGTGAACTTTTGTATTGGGAAAGTCATCTCCGGTGAACTTTTGTATGGGAAAAGTCATCTCCGGTGAACTTTTGTATTGGGAAAGTCATCTCCGGTGAACTTTTGTATGGGAAATGTCATCTCCGGTGAACTTTTGTAATGGGAAAGTCATGCCCGGTGAACTTTGTATGGGAAAAGTCATCTCCGGTGAACTTTTGTATTGGGAAAGTCATCTCCGGTGAACTTTTGTATGGGAAAAGTCATCTCCGGTGAACTTTTGTATTGGGAAAGTCATCTCCGGTGAACTTTTGTATTGGGAAAGTCATCTCCGGTGAACTTTTGTATGGGAAAAGTCATCTCCGGTGAACTTTTGTATTGGGAAAGTCATGCCAGGTGAACTTTTGTATTGGGAAAGTCATGCCCGGTGAACTTTTGTATGGGAAAAGTCATCTCCGGTGAACTTTTGTATTGGGAAAGTCATCTCCGGTGAACTTTTGTATGGGAAAAGTCATCTCCGGTGAACTTTTGTATTGGGAAAGTCATCTCCGGTGAACTTTTGTATGGGAAAAGTCATCTCCGGTGAACTTTTGTATTGGGAAAGTCATGCCCGGTGAACTTTTGTATTGGGAAAGTCGTGCCGGTGAACTTTTGTATTGGGAAAGTCATCTCCGGTGAACTTTTGTATGGGAAAAGTCATCTCCGGTGAACTTTTGTATTGGGAAAGTCATCTCCGGTGAACTTTTGTATGGGAAAAGTCATCTCCGGTGAACTTTTGTATTGGGAAAGTCATCTCCGGTGAACTTTTGTATGGGAAAAGTCATCTCCGGTGAACTTTTGTATTGGGAAAGTCATGCCCGGTGAACTTTTGTATTGGGAAAGTCATGCCCGGTGAACTTTTGTATGGGAAAAGTCATCTCGGTGAACTTTTGTATTGGGAAAGTCATCTCCGGTGAACTTTTGTATGGGAAAAGTCATCTCCGGTGAACTTTTGTATTGGGAAGTCATCTCCGGTGAACTTTTGTATGGGAAAAGTCATCTCCGGTGAACTTTTGTATTGGGAAAGTCATGCCCGGTGAACTTTTGTATTGGGAAAGTCGTGCCCGGTGAACTTTTGTATTGGGAAAGTCATCTCCGGTGAACTTTTGTATGGGAAAAGTCATCTCCGGTGAACTTTTGTATTGGGAAAGTCATCTCCGGTGAACTTTTGTATGGGAAAAGTCATCTCCGGTGAACTTTTGTATGGGAAAAGTCATCTCCGGTGAACTTTTGTATGGGAAAAGTCATCTCCGGTGAACTTTTGAATTGGGAAAGTCGTGCCCGGTGAACTTTTGTATTGGGAAAGTCATCTCCGGTGAACTTTTGTATTGGGAAAGTCGTGCCCGGTGAACTTTTGTATTGGGAAAGTCATCTCCGGTGAACTTTTGTATTGGGAAAGTCATCTCCGGTAAACTTTTGTATGGGAAAAGTCATGCCCGGTGAACTTTTGTATTGGGAAAGTCATGCCCGGTGAACTTTTATATTGGGAAAGTCATCTCCGGTGAACTTTTGTATTGGGAAAGTCATCTCCGGTGAACTTTTGTATTGGGAAAGTCATCTCCGGTGAACTTTTGTATGGGAAAAGTCATCTCCGGTGAACTTTTGTATAGGGAAAGTCATCTCCGGTGGACTTTTGTATTGGGAAAGTCATGCCCGGTGAACTTTTATATTGGGAAAGTCATCTCCGGTGAACTTTTGTATTGGGAAAGTCATCTCCGGTGAACTTTTGTATTGGGAAAGTCATCTCCGGTGAACTTTTGTATTGGGAAAGTCATCTCCGGTGAACTTTTGTATGGGAAAAGTCATCTCCGGTGAACTTTTGTATTGGGAAAGTCATCTCCGGTGAACTTTTGTATGGGAAAAGTCATCTCCGGTGAACTTTTGTATTGGGAAAGTCATCTCCGGTGAACTTTTGTATTGGGAAAGTCATCTCCGGTGAACTTTTGTATTGGGAAAGTCATCTCCGGTGAACTTTTGTATTGGGAAAGTCATCTCCGGTGAACTTTTGTATTGGGAAAGTCATCTCCGGTGAACTTTTGTATTGGGATAGTCATCTCCGGTGAACTTTTGTATGGGAAAAGTCATCTCCGGTGAACTTTTGTATTGGGAAAGTCATGCCCGGTGAACTTTTGTATTGGGAAAGTCATGCCCGGTGAACTTTTGTATGGGAAAAGTCATCTCCGGTGAACTTTTGTATTGGGAAAGTCATCTCCGGTGAACTTTTGTATGGGAAAAGTCATCTCCGGTGAACTTTTGTATTGGGAAAGTCATGCCCGGTGAACTTTTGTATTGGGAAAGTCATGCCCGGTGAACTTTTGTATTGGGAAAGTCATGCCCGGTGAACTTTTGTATTGGGAAAGTAATCTCCGGTGAACTTTTGTATTGGGAAAAGTCATCTCCGGTGAACTTTTGTATGGGAAAAGTCATCTCCGGTGAACTTTTGTATTGGGAAAGTCATGCCCGGTGAACTTTTGTATTGGGAAAGTCATGCCCGGTGAACTTTTGTATGGGAAAAGTCATCTCCGGTGAACTTTTGTATTGGGAAAGTCATATCCGGTGAACTTTTGTATGGGAAAAGTCATCTCCGGTGAACTTTTGTATTGGGAAAGTCATCTCCGGTGAACTTTTGTATTGGGAAAAGTCATCTCCGGTGAACTTTTGTATGGGAAAAGTCATCTCCGGTGAACTTTTGTATGGGAAAAGTCATCTCCGGTGAACTTTTGTATTGGGAAAGTCATCTCCGGTAAACTTTTGTATGGGAAAAATCATCTCCGGTGAACTTTTGTATTGGGAAAGTCGTGCCCGGTGAACTTTTGTATTGGGAAAGTCATCTCCGGTGAACTTTTGTATTGGGAAAGTCGTGCCCGGTGAACTTTTGTATTGGGAAAGTCATGCCCGGTGAACTTTTGTATTGGGAAAGTCATGCCCGGTGAACTTTTATATTGGGAAAGTCATCTCCGGTGAACTTTTGTATTGGGAAAGTCATGCCCGGTGAACTTTTGTATTGGGAAAGTCATGCCCGGTGAACTTTTATATTGGGAAAGTCATCTCCGGTGAACTTTTGTATTGGGAAAGTCATCTCCGGTGAACTTTTGTATTGGGAAAGTCATCTCCGGTGAACTTTTGTATGGGAAAAGTCATCTCCGGTGAACTTTTGTATTGGGAAAGTCATGCCCGGTGAACTTTTGTATGGGAAAAGTCATCTCCGGTGAACTTTTGTATGGGAAAGTCATCTCCGGTGAACTTTTGTATTGGGAAAGTCATGCCCGGTGAACTTTTATATTGGGAAAGTCATGCCCGGTGAACTTTTCTTTTGGGAAAGTCATCTCCGGTGAACTTTTGTATTGGGAAAGTCATCTCCGGTGAACTTTTGTATGGGAAAAGTCATCTCCGGTGAACTTTTGTATTGGGAAAAGTCATCTCCGGTGAACTTTTGTATTGGGAAAGTCATCTCCGGTGAACTTTTGTATGGGAAAAGTCATCTCCGGTGAACTTTTGTATTGGGAAAGTCATCTCCGGTGAACTTTTGTATGGGAAAAGTCATCTCCGTGAACTTTTGTATTGGGAAAGTCATCTCCGGTGAACTTTTGTATTGGGAAAGTCATGCCCGGTGAACTTTTATATTGGGAAAGTCATGCCCGGTGAACTTCTGTTTTGGGAAAGTCATCTCCGGTGAACTTTTGTATGGGAAAAGTCATCTCCGGTGAACTTTTGTATTGGGAAAAGTCATCTCCTGTGAACTTTTGTATTGGGAAAGTCATCTCCGGTGAACTTTTGTATGGGAAAAGTCATCTCCGGTGAACTTTTGTATTGGGAAAGTCATCTCCGGTGAACTTTTGTATGGGAAAAGTCATCTCCGGTGAACTTTTATATTGGGAAAGTCATGCCCGGTGAACTTTTGTTTTGGGAAAGTCATCTCCGGTGAACTTTTGTATTGGGAAAGTCATCTCGGTGAACTTTTGTATGGGAAAAGTCATCTCCGGTGAACTTTTGTATTGGGAAAAGTCATCTCCGGTGAACTTTTGTATTGGGAAAGTCATCTCGGTGAACTTTTGTATGGGAAAAGTCATCTCCGGTGAACTTTTGTATTGGGAAAGTCATCTCCGGTGAACTTTTGTATGGGAAAAGTCATCTCCGGTGAACTTTTGTATTGGGAAAGTCATCTCCGGTGAACTTTTGTATGGGAAAAGTCATCTCCGGTGAACTTTTGTATGGGAAAAGTCATCTCCGGTGAACTTTTGTATGGGAAAAGTCATCTCCGGTGAACTTTTGAATTGGGAAAGTCGTGCCCGGTGAACTTTTGTATTGGGAAAGTCATCTCCGGTGAACTTTTGTATTGGGAAAGTCGTGCCCGGTGAACTTTTGTATTGGGAAAGTCATCTCCGGTGAACTTTTGTATTGGGAAAGTCATCTCCGGTAAACTTTTGTATGGGAAAAGTCATGCCCGGTGAACTTTTGTATTGGGAAAGTCATGCCCGGTGAACTTTTATATTGGGAAAGTCATCTCCGGTGAACTTTTGTATTGGGAAAGTCATCTCCGGTGAACTTTTGTATTGGGAAAGTCATCTCCGGTGAACTTTTGTATGGGAAAAGTCATCTCCGGTGAACTTTTGTATAGGGAAAGTCATCTCCGGTGGACTTTTGTATTGGGAAAGTCATGCCCGGTGAACTTTTATATTGGGAAAGTCATCTCCGGTGAACTTTTGTATTGGGAAAGTCATCTCCGGTGAACTTTTGTATTGGGAAAGTCATCTCCGGTGAACTTTTGTATTGGGAAAGTCATCTCCGGTGAACTTTTGTATGGGAAAAGTCATCTCCGGTGAACTTTTGTATTGGGAAAGTCATCTCCGGTGAACTTTTGTATGGGAAAAGTCATCTCCGGTGAACTTTTGTATTGGGAAAGTCATCTCCGGTGAACTTTTGTATTGGGAAAGTCATCTCCGGTGAACTTTTGTATTGGGAAAGTCATCTCCGGTGAACTTTTGTATTGGGAAAGTCATCTCCGGTGAACTTTTGTATTGGGAAAGTCATCTCCGGTGAACTTTTGTATTGGGATAGTCATCTCCGGTGAACTTTTGTATGGGAAAAGTCATCTCCGGTGAACTTTTGTATTGGGAAAGTCATGCCCGGTGAACTTTTGTATTGGGAAAGTCATGCCCGGTGAACTTTTGTATGGGAAAAGTCATCTCCGGTGAACTTTTGTATTGGGAAAGTCATCTCCGGTGAACTTTTGTATGGGAAAAGTCATCTCCGGTGAACTTTTGTATTGGGAAAGTCATGCCCGGTGAACTTTTGTATTGGGAAAGTCATGCCCGGTGAACTTTTGTATTGGGAAAGTCATGCCCGGTGAACTTTTGTATTGGGAAAGTCATCTCCGGTGAACTTTTGTATTGGGAAAAGTCATCTCCGGTGAACTTTTGTATGGGAAAAGTCATCTCCGGTGAACTTTTGTATTGGGAAAGTCATGCCCGGTGAACTTTTGTATTGGGAAAGTCATGCCCGGTGAACTTTTGTATGGGAAAAGTCATCTCCGGTGAACTTTTGTATTGGGAAAGTCATATCCGGTGAACTTTTGTATGGGAAAAGTCATCTCCGGTGAACTTTTGTATTGGGAAAGCCATCTCCGGTGAACTTTTGTATTGGGAAAATTCATCTCCGGTGAACTTTTGTATGGGAAAAGTCATCTCCGGTGAACTTTTGTATGGGAAAAGTCATCTCCGGTGAACTTTTGTATTGGGAAAGTCATCTCCGGTAAACTTTTGTATGGGAAAAATCATCTCCGGTGAACTTTTGTATTGGGAAAGTCGTGCCCGGTGAACTTTTGTATTGGGAAAGTCATCTCCGGTGAACTTTTGTATTGGGAAAGTCGTGCCCGGTGAACTTTTGTATTGGGAAAGTCATGCCCGTGAACTTTTGTATTGGGAAAGTCATGCCCGGTGAACTTTTATATTGGGAAAGTCATCTCCGGTGAACTTTTGTATTGGGAAAGTCATGCCCGGTGAACTTTTGTATTGGGAAAGTCATGCCCGGTGAACTTTTATATTGGGAAAGTCATCTCCGGTGAACTTTTGTATTGGGAAAGTCATCTCCGGTGAACTTTTGTATTGGGAAAGTCATCTCCGGTGAACTTTTGTATGGGAAAAGTCATCTCCGGTGAACTTTTGTATTGGGAAAGTCATGCCCGGTGAACTTTTGTATGGGAAAAGTCATCTCCGGTGAACTTTTGTATGGGAAAGTCATCTCCGGTGAACTTTTGTATTGGGAAAGTCATGCCCGGTGAACTTTTATATTGGGAAAGTCATGCCCGGTGAACTTTTCTTTTGGGAAAGTCATCTCCGGTGAACTTTTGTATTGGGAAAGTCATCTCCGGTGAACTTTTGTATGGGAAAAGTCATCTCCGGTGAACTTTTGTATTGGGAAAAGTCATCTCCGGTGAACTTTTGTATTGGGAAAGTCATCTCCGGTGAACTTTTGTATGGGAAAAGTCATCTCCGGTGAACTTTTGTATTGGGAAAGTCATCTCCGGTGAACTTTTGTATGGGAAAAGTCATCTCCGGTGAACTTTTGTATTGGGAAAGTCATCTCCGGTGAACTTTTGTATTGGGAAAGTCATGCCCGGTGAACTTTTATATTGGGAAAGTCATGCCCGGTGAACTTTTGTTTTGGGAAAGTCATCTCCGGTGAACTTTTGTATGGGAAAAGTCATCTCCGGTGAACTTTTGTATTGGGAAAAGTCATCTCCTGTGAACTTTTGTATTGGGAAAGTCATCTCCGGTGAACTTTTGTATGGGAAAAGTCATCTCCGGTGAACTTTTGTATTGGGAAAGTCATCTCCGGTGAACTTTTGTATGGGAAAAGTCATCTCCGGTGAACTCTTATATTGGGAAAGTCATGCCCCGGTGAACTTTTGTTTTGGGAAAGTCATCTCCGGTGAACTTTTGTATTGGGAAAGTCATCTCCGGTGAACTTTTGTATGGGAAAAGTCATCTCCGGTGAACTTTTGTATTGGGAAAAGTCATCTCCGGTGAACTTTTGTATTGGGAAAGTCATCTCCGGTGAACTTTTGTATGGGAAAAGTCATCTCCGGTGAACTTTTGTATTGGGAAAGTCATCTCCGGTGAACTTTTGTATGGGAAAAGTCATCTCCGGTGAACTTTTGTATTGGGAAAGTCATCTCCGGTGAACTTTTGTATTGGGAAAGTCATGCCCGGTGAACTTTTATATTGGGAAAGTCATGCCCGGTGAACTTTTGTTTTGGAAAGTCATCTCCGGTGAACTTTTGTATGGGAAAAGTCATCTCCGGTGAACTTTTGTATTGGGAAAAGTCATCTCCGGTGAACTTTTGTATGGGAAAAGTCATCTCCGGTGAACTTTTGTATTGGGAAAGTCATCTCCGGTGAACTTTTGTATGGAAAAGTCATCTCCGGTGAACTTTTGTATTGGGAAAGTCATCTCCGGTGAACTTTTGTATTGGGAAAGTCATGCCCGGTGAACTTTTATATTGGGAAAGTCATGCCCGGTGAACTTTTGTTTTGGGAAAGTCATCTCCGGTGAACTTTTGTATGGGAAAAGTCATCTCCGGTGAACTTTTGTATTGGGAAAGTCATCTCCGGTGAACTTTTGTATGGGAAAAGTCATCTCCGGTGAACTTTGTATTGGGAAAGTCATCTCCGGTGAACTTTTGTATTGGGAAAGTCATCTCCGGTGAACTTTTGTATTGGGAAAGTCATCTCCGGTGAACTTTTGTATTGGGAAAGTCATCTCCGGTGAACTTTTGTATGGGAAAAGTCATGCCCGGTGAACTTTTGTATTGGGAAAGTCATCTCCGGTGAACTTTTGTATTGGGAAAGTCATCTCCGGTGAACTTTTGTATTGGGAAAGTCATCTCCGGTGAACTTTTGTATTGGGAAAGTCATCTCCGGTGAACTTTTGTATTGGGAATGTCATCTCCGGTGAACTTTTGTATGGGAAAAGTCATCTCCGGTGAACTTTTGTATTGGGAAAGTCATCTCCGGTGAACTTTTGTATTGGGGAAAGTCATCTCCGGTGAACTTTTGTATTGGGAAAGTCATGCCCGGTGAACTTTTGTATTGGGAAAGTCATGCCCGGTGAACTTTTGTATTGGGAAAGTCATGCCCGGTGAACTTTTGTATTGGGAAAGTCATCTCCGGTGAACTTTTGTATGGGAAAAGTCATCTCCGGTGAACTTTTGTATTGGGAAAGTCATCTCCGGTGAACTTTTGTATTGGGAAAGTCATCTCCGGTGAACTTTTGTATTGGGAAAGTCATCTCCGGTGAACTTTTGTATTGGGAAAGTCATCTCCGGTGAACTTTTGTATTGGGAAAGTCATGCCCGGTGAACTTTTGTATTGGGAAAGTCATCTCCGGTGAACTTTTGTATGGGAAAAGTCATCTCCGGTGAACTTTTGTATGGGAAAAGTCATCTCCGGTGAACTTTTGTATGGGAAAAGTCATCTCCGGTGAACTTTTGTATTGGGAAAGTCATCTCCGGTGAACTTTTGTATGGGAAAAAGTCATCTCCGGTGAACTTTTGTATTGGGAAAGTCATCTCCGGTGAACTTTTGTATGGGAAAAGTCATCTCCGGTGAACTTTTGTATTGGGAAAGTCATCTCCGGTGAACTTTTGTATTGGGAAAGTCATCTCCGGTGAACTTTTGTATTGGGAAAGTCATCTCCGGTGAACTTTTGTATGGGAAAAGTCATCTCCGGTGAACTTTTGTATTGGGAAAGTCATCTCCGGTGAACTTTTGTATTGGGAAAGTCATCTCCGGTGAACTTTTGTATGGGAAAAGTCATCTCCGGTGAACTTTTGTATTGGGAAAGTCATCTCCGGTGAACTTTTGTATGGGAAAAGTCATCTCCGGTGAACTTTTGTATTGGGAAAGTCATGCCCGGTGAACTTTTGTATTGGGAAAGTCATGCCCGGTGAACTTTTGTATTGGGAAAGTCATCTCCGGTGAACTTTTGTATTGGGAAAGTCATCTCCGGTGAACTTTTGTATGGGAAAAGTCATCTCCGGTGAACTTTTGTATTGGGAAAGTCATCTCCGGTGAACTTTTGTATGGGAAAAGTCATCTCCGGTGAACTTTTGTATTGGGAAACTCATCTCCGGTGTACTTTTGTATTGGGAAAGTCATCTCCGGTGAAGTTTTGTATTGGGAAAGTCATCTCCGGTGAACTTTTGTATTGGGAAAGTCATGCCCGGTGAACTTTTATATTGGGAAAGTCATCTCCGGTGAACTTTTGTATTGGGAAAGTCATGCCCGGTGAACTTTTGTATTGGGAAAGTCATGCCCGGTGAACTTTTATATTGGGAAAGTCATCTCCGGTGAACTTTTGTATTGGGAAAGTCATCTCCGGTGAACTTTTGTATGGGAAAAGTCATCTCCGGTGAACTTTTGTATTGGGAAAGTCATCTCCGGTGAACTTTTGTATGGGAAAAGTCATCTCCGGTGAACTTTTGTATTGGGAAAGTCATCTCCGGTGAACTTTTGTATTGGGAAAGTCATGCCCGGTGAACTTTTGTATGGGAAAAGTCATCTCCGGTGAACTTTTGTATTGGGAAAAGTCATCTCCGGTGAACTTTTGTATTGGGAAAGTCATCTCCGGTGAACTTTTGTATGGGAAAAGTCATCTCCGGTGAACTTTTGTATGGGAAAGTCATCTCCGGTGAACTTTTGTATGGGAAAAGTCATCTCCGGTGAACTTTTGTATTGGGAAAGTCATCTCCGGTGAACTTTTGTATTGGGAAAGTCATGCCCGGTGAACTTTTATATTGGGAAAGTCATGCCCGGTGAACTTTTGTTTTGGGAAAGTCATCTCCGGTGAACTTTTGTATGGGAAAAGTCATCTCCGGTGAACTTTTGTATTGGGAAAAGTCATCTCCTGTGAACTTTTGTATTGGGAAAGTCATCTCCGGTGAACTTTTGTATGGGAAAAGTCATCTCCGGTGAACTTTTGTATTGGGAAAGTCATCTCCGGTGAACTTTTGTATGGGAAAAGTCATCTCCGGTGAACTTTTGTATGGGAAAAGTCATCTCCGGTGAACTTTTGTATTGGGAAAGTCATCTCCGGTGAACTTTTGTATGGGAAAAGTCATGCCCGGTGAACTTTTGTATTGGGAAAGTCATCTCCGGTGAACTTTTGTATTGGGAAAGTCATCTCCGGTGAACTTTTGTATTGGGAAAGTCATCTCCGGTGAACTTTTGTATTGGGAAAGTCATCTCCGGTGAACTTTTGTATTGGGAATGTCATCTCCGGTGAACTTTTGTATGGGAAAAAGTCATCTCCGGTGAACTTTTGTATTGGGAAAGTCATCTCCGGTGAACTTTTGTATTGGGAAAGTCATCTCCGGTGAACTTTTGTATTGGGAAAGTCATGCCCGGTGAACTTTTGTATTGGGAAAGTCATGCCCGGTGAACTTTTGTATTGGGAAAGTCATGCCCGGTGAACTTTTGTATTGGGAAAGTCATCTCCGGTGAACTTTTGTATGGGAAAAGTCATCTCCGGTGAACTTTTGTATTGGGAAAGTCATCTCCGGTGAACTTTTGTATTGGGAAAGTCATCTCCGGTGAACTTTTGTATTGGAAAGTCATCTCCGGTGAACTTTTGTATTGGGAAAGTCATCTCCGGTGAACTTTTGTATTGGGAAAGTCATGCCCGGTGAACTTTTGTATTGGGAAAGTCATCTCCGGTGAACTTTTGTATGGGAAAAGTAATCTCCGGTGAACTTTTGTATGGGAAAAGTCATCTCCGGTGAACTTTTGTATGGGAAAAGTCATCTCCGGTGAACTTTTGTATTGGGAAAGTCATCTCCGGTGAACTTTTGTATGGGAAAAGTCATCTCCGGTGAACTTTTGTATTGGGAAAGTCATCTCCGGTGAACTTTTGTATGGGAAAAGTCATCTCCGGTGAACTTTTGTATTGGGAAAGTCATCTCCGGTGAACTTTTGTATTGGGAAAGTCATCTCCGGTGAACTTTTGTATTGGGAAAGTCATCTCCGGTGAACTTTTGTATGGGAAAAGTCATCTCCGGTGAACTTTTGTATTGGGAAAGTCATCTCCGGTGAACTTTTGTATTGGGAAAGTCATCTCCGGTGAACTTTTGTATGGGAAAAGTCATCTCCGGTGAACTTTTGTATTGGGAAAGTCATCTCCGGTGAACTTTTGTATGGGAAAAGTCATCTCCGGTGAACTTTTGTATTGGGAAAGTCATGCCCGGTGAACTTTTGTATTGGGAAAGTCATGCCCGGTGAACTTTTGTATTGGGAAAGTCATCTCCGGTGAACTTTTGTATTGGGAAAGTCATCTCCGGTGAACTTTTGTATGGGAAAAGTCATCTCCGGTGAACTTTTGTATTGGGAAAGTCATCTCCGGTGAACTTTTGTATGGGAAAAGTCATCTCCGGTGAACTTTTGTATTGGGAAACTCATCTCCGGTGTACTTTTGTATTGGGAAAGTCATCTCCGGTGAAGTTTTGTATTGGGAAAGTCATCTCCGGTGAACTTTGTATTGGGAAAGTCATGCCCGGTGAACTTTTATATTGGGAAAGTCATCTCCGGTGAACTTTTGTATTGGGAAAGTCATGCCCGGTGAACTTTTGTATTGGGAAAGTCATGCCCGGTGAACTTTTATATTGGGAAAGTCATCTCCGGTGAACTTTTGTATTGGGAAAGTCATCTCCGGTGAACTTTTGTATGGGAAAAGTCATCTCCGGTGAACTTTTGTATTGGGAAAGTCATCTCCGGTGAACTTTTGTATGGGAAAAGTCATCTCCGGTGAACTTTTGTATTGGGAAAGTCATCTCCGGTGAACTTTTGTATTGGGAAAGTCATGCCCGGTGAACTTT
>NW_027412099.1:0-69255 GCF_047663935.1 Musca autumnalis
GGTAAAAATCGGTTTAGATTTGGATATAGCCCCCACATATATCTTCGCCCGATTTAAAGCATTTGGTGCACGAAACACGCTATATATGTCCGATTTCCGAATTAAGTCTAGAAATAAGTGTGCCAAATTATATAGAAATCGGTTCAAATTTGGATATAGCTCCCATATATATTCTCGGCCGATTTTAGGTATTTGATGCACGAAACGCGCTATATATATACGATTTCAATAAAATTTGGAATGTATGACGGTGGTTAGTCTAGAAATAATTGTGCCAAATCATATCGAAATCGGTCCATATGTGGATATAGCTCCCATATATATTTTCGACCGATTTGAGGTATTTGATGCACGAAAAACGCTATATATGCCAATTTAGATGAAATTTGGACTATGTGACGGAATTTGGTCTACAAATAAATGTGAAAAATTATATTAAAATCTGTTCTGATTTCGCTTTAGCTCCCATATATTTCACATATTCACAGTGGTGTAGGGAATTATTTAGTCGGCCCGCCCGACTTTGATTCTTTCCTTACTGTTTTTTATACCCTCCACCATAGTATGGAGGGTATATTAAGTTTGTTTTTCCGTTTGTAACGCATTAAAATACTCATTTGCGACCCTATAAAGTATATATATTCTTGATCAAGGTAAAATTCTGAGTCGATCTGTGCACGTCCGTCCGTCCGTCCGTCTGTGGTAATCACTCTAGCATCCACAAAAATGGAGATAGGACGCTGAAATTTTGGGAAAATGCGTCTTTTGTTTGCAGGCAGGTCAAGTTCGATGATGGGCTATATCGGTCCCCATATAACGGTACCCCCCGATTTACGGTATTTTGACGGGTTTAGCTACATTTTCAGACCGATTTAGCTATAATTTGACATTTAGGGTTCTTAAGTATCAATAAACTTATGCAACAAAAGTTGTGGACATATGTCCACGTTTTGGTATAGCCCCCATATAACGGTACCCCCCGATATACGGTATTTTGACGTTTTTAGCTACATTATAGGACCGATGTAGCTATAATTTGACATTTAGGGTTCTTAAGTGTTAATAAACTTATATATTAGAAGTTGTCGACATAGGTCCACGTATTGGTATAGCCCCCATATAACGGTACCCCCCGATTTACGGTATTTTGACGGGTTTAGCTACATTTTCAGACCGATTTAGCTATAATTTGACATTTAGGGTTCTTAAGTATCAATAAACTTATGTAACAAAAGCTGTGGACATATGTCCACGTTTTGGTATAGCCCCCATATAACGGTACCTCCCGATTTACGGTATTTTGACGTTTTTAGCTACATTTTCAGACCGATGAAGCTATAATTTGACATTTGAAGTTCTTAAATGTCAATAAACTTATGTGACAAAACTTGTGGACATAGGTCCACGTTTTGGTATAGCCCGTTTCGGTATTTTGACGTTTTTAGCTACATTTTCAGACCGATATAGGTATAATTTGACATTTAGGGTTCTTAGGTGTAACTAAACTTATATAACAAAAGTTGTGGACCTAGGTCCACGTTTTGGTATAGCCCCCATATAACGGTACCCCCCGATTTACGGTATTTTGACGTTTTTAGCTACATTTTCAGACCGATATAGGTATAATTTGACATTTAGGGTTCTTAGGTGTAACTAAACTTATATAACAAAAGTTGTGGACCTAGGTCCACGTTTTGGTATAGCCCCCAATATAACGGTACCCCCGATTTACGGCATTTTGACGTTTTTATCTACATTTTCAGACCGATTTAGCTATCAATTGACATTTAGGGTTCTTAAATGTCAATAAACTTATATAACTAGTGGACATAGGTCCATGTTTTGGAATAGCCCCCATATAACGTTACCGCCCGATTTCAGGTATTTTGAGAATTTTACCAACAAGTTTTAACCGAATTATCTGTAACTTGAACATTTGACATTTGAAATTCTTATTGGTCACCACACCTCTCCACCAAAAATTGTCAAGAAAGCCCCCATATAACGGTACCTCCCGATTTTCAGTAATTTGATGATTTTAGCTACAATATTAAACCGAACTAGCAGTAATTTGACATTTGAAGTTCTTAGTGGTCACAACACCTCTCCATCAAAAATTGTCAACATAGGTCCATGTTCCGATATAGCTCCCATGTAACGGTACCTCCCAATTTTCAGTAATTTGGCAATTTTAGCTACAATTTTTAACAGAACTAACTGTAATTTGACATTTGAAGGTTGTAGTGGTCACCACACATCTGCATCAACAATTTTCAACACAGCCCCAATATAACGATACTTCCCAATTTTCGGTACTTTGAGGATTTTACTTAAAATGTTTAACCGAACGTTGGTCCATGTTTTTGTATAGCCCCAAAACAAACCTCCCGATTTTCCGTACCTTAGCTTTATTTTTTTGACGAACTTTCTGTAATTTGAAATTTAAAAGTCAACAAAAATTCTGCAACAAAAATTGTTCATTTAAGTTCATATTTTCGTATAGCCCAGATACCTCCGAACTAGCTGTTAATGACATTTGAAGTTCCCACGTTATGTACCGGTTTTCGATATTTTGAGGATTCTAGCTAAATTTTTTAACCGAATTAGGAGTTATTTGACATTAAAAGCTCCCATCAAAAACTGTCAACATAGGCCCATGTTTTATTATAACCCCTATATAACAGTACCTCCCAATTTCTAGCCCACCAAAAATTGTCAACAGTTAGATGTAGGCACCATAAAAAAGGCCTCCCGAATGAAGCATTTTATGTACATTATCTGACATTTTAACGTACTCACTTAAAGTTGGGGACAGGAATGAATATTTTATGGTGGAGGGTATGAAAAGTTCGGCCCGGCCGAACTTAACGCTTTTTTACTTGTTTTTTTTTTTACCGAGTATAACAAGTAAACCTGTTATTTGACATTTGGCGTTCCCAGTGGTCACGAAACAGGTGGTCCATGCTTTGGTATAGACCTCACGTAACGGTACCTCCCGATTTTCGGTATTTTGAGAATTTTAGCTACATTTTTCGACTGTTATTTAACATTTGAGGTCACAAAAATGTCAACATATATAGGTCAATGTTGTGGGCCAACATTTTTTGTGTGAACTATCCGTAAATCGGCATTTGATGATCCATGCAGTCAAGAAACTTCTTCATTAAAATTTGTCAATTTAGGTCCATAGTTATGTATAGACCCCATATAACGATACCTCCCGATTTTCGGCATTTTGAGGGTTTCAGTATAGCCCCCATATAACGGTATCTCCCGATTTTCGATATTTTGAGGGGATTTGGCTACATTTTAAAACTGAACTACCCGTAATTTTACATTTGATGTTCCCTGCAGTCACGAAACTTTTCCACCAAGAATTGTCAACATAGACCAAATTAAAGCGTACCTCCCCATTTTCGGTATTTTGAGGGCTTTAGCTACATTGTTTGACGGAGTAACCCGTAAATTTTAGCTACATTTGTGGACCGAAACTAGCTGCGATTTGAATCGTAAGGTTCTTAGTGGTCACAACATTTTTCCATCAAAAATTGTCAACATAGGTCAATATTTTGGTATCGTCCCAATACAACGGTACCTCCCGATTTTAGGTATCTAGATAATCTTTGCAGCATTTGCTGACCTAAGTATCTGTAATTTAACATTCGAGATTCCCAGTGGTCACAAAACTTCTCCATCAAAAATTATAGATAGAACATAGATAGGTCCGTGTTCTGGTGACCGACGAATTAGCTAAAATTGGGTATTTGGGGTTCCCAGTTCTAAAACAAAACTCCATATAAAATTGTGAAAATTTATTATTCCATATCAGTTTATAATACTTCAAGTTTGTCCCGGCCGAACGTAATGCTTTTTTACTTGTCTGACCTAATTTAGTGGTCATAAAATATTTTCATCTAAGATTGTTTACAAGAAAGAGAACTAATTACTAATTTTAGTTCGGCATGTTTTATGATGAGGGTAAAAAAGTTCGTCCCGGGCGAATTTAACGATTTTTTCACTTGTTGCTACATTGTCTTATAATGTTGAATAAGTTTCACACACCATTCTAATATCCCTCCCAAATATCACATTATTTCTATAAACGAGTATATGATTTGTATTCAAGATAATATAACATTAATTCTGCACATACAAAAGAAGATTTATTTGACTGAAATACCATTACATCTGCAACAGACATCTGAAACACGTCACAACGACATCAAAAGGGAATGTGGAAAATTTATGATTACATCACACCATATTAATATGAATGTTTGGCGGAAGTGGAAAAAGATTTAAATGTTGTGAATCAGAATGCATAAATCAAATACGTTAAATTTAAAATATACCTGGAGATGTATTGAAAAAACGATTGTCAAGTAAAACAGATATTAAATTTAATCGAAGAAATATTTTTAGTCTTTAAATTTATAAGCTGGTTTCGATACTGAACTTGATATCATCCCTATTTCAAAATCGAAATTGTCGCTTCCATAGCATTGCATTTCCATCGTATAGGAAAAACTTGTTCCGAATCAATAAATTGAGTTACGAATTTCTTTGCCACACACATGTACTGTATCCATTACCAATCTTAATTTATTTGTTATCTTATTTTTCCATTTCATTAATTAAATTAATTTTAGTGTACTTTGCAAAACGTCAATTATTGTTTCTCAACAACTTACTATCCCGTGAAAAACTTCTTTAGAGAATTAATGTGTCATGTTTGTTTATTCAGCAGCATGACTTGGATTTATATGCTAACATACATGTAATTTTGCTCTAGAACATCATTAAATATTTCCCACCCTGTAATGAAATATGCATTGATTGGCCCCAGAAAAAAAGTAAAATTGAGCACATGTTTATTAAACACTTTATAACTTTCAATTAGGACACTTGAAGAGCAAAATAAATTTAGGATGTTTTTAGGGCAAAGTGGCAGCAGCAACAAATTGTAATTTCACTTCTACTTTTCTGCATTGGGTCATGTGTTGTGACCTTTTGTTGTTGTGTTGGTTGTTGGTCGATGAACATTTAATAAATTTATAACCTCAATGTTACTTCCTACTGACACCACAATCCCTCCAAGACTTCCACACAACTCAGCACTTAAATATAAAACTCCCCACCGTTTACTCACCGAGGGAAATGTGAAGTGTGATATCAGCAGTGTTGAAGAAACACTTTGTCATAAATTGTGTAACGCGTAAGTTGACCCCATGGTATGTATATACGAGTATAACAGAGGTATTGCGAGGATGATGTCCTGAAAAAATATGTATGAAAACTGAAATACATAAAAATGATCAGATTAAAGGAATTGGATGTGAAAAAAGAAAAAAAAAACATTTTGATAGTGAAATAAAGAAATAGAATAAAGTTTTACGAGTATTGAAAAATAAAGCACGACAATTTTCTATTTTTGCGAATGGATTTGTTTTCTTTATTTATTTCTACGCAATTTGAAAAAAAATGTGGCGTTAAATGTATATATTATGTAACATTGTTTAAATTACCACTTCTTAATGCTGTAATAGCCATGACACTTCGATTCGTGCAGCAATGGTTCCTTGTGTTCTTTTCATTGAGTTAGATTTGTCTGTGGCTGTTAATCTATTTTTCTTGGGATGCTATGAGGCTATTTGAAACCTTTGAAACTAACTTGAGGCGAACGACTGAAACGATCAAAAATAATAAATTATCCTTATAAAAAAATCAAATGTCGTCCATGGATAATTTTGTTTTATAATGTTTGTTAGAGTCCAACATAGGTTTTTACGGAAATAAATATTGAAAATATCTCATATATGTATATAATATATCTACACCTACCCTGTGGCCTATTTTTGAAAATGCTATATTTTGTATCGGCTTGAAAATTAATTTGCTAAATATAGTGGTTGCAGCCAGGTACTTCGTTGAGACCGGACCATGCGTACTTTTTTAAAAAATTATATTTCCAAAACTACTCAACGTGATTTCATAAAATTTTCAGAAAATGTCCCGTGCCGATATCAGCCCACAATATATATTATGTTTAAAATTAAATTAAACATAAAATCCTTACAGGCTCAATAGAAACAAAATAACATTTTATGTCCTGATATGAAACTAGAGGTCGGCCTTTAAATAGACACAAAATAGTCATTCATGAAACGATAAAGCACGTTGTTCTTAATTTAATTTTGTTCTAATGATGATTGTTGCAGGGCGGTATCACTTCTATTCGCAATAATTTATACACTCTCATAGGAATTTGTGCACCCTCATGAAGGAAGTTAAAGAACATTTAATTAATTACCTGATCTGATTATACTGGGTTTTTTCGAAAATTATTGGTATAAATGTAGTGTTATTGGGTGATGAAATTGAGGTCATAAATTGTGCGGAAAGAAATGGTAAGCGTTAAAGGCTTTGGGAATTAATAAAAGGCAATGAATTGAAGGAGTAAAACACATATTGACAAGAGAGGGGAATCAACGTCAACATTAATCAACAGATCAACCGCCACATAAAATCTTTATGGCCACATATCCGTTCACATTCGGATAGGTACATTAACAGATTTTCTTTCACAATTTGTTTTTAACGTACAAAAATTTCTTGGAGTATTAGGAGGCAAAAACACCCCTCAACGTATGTTTGGCGATATTTCATGAGTATTTCAGTCAATTAAAACTTCTCTAAATGTGGCATCTTTTGACACGCCGTTCGGTCTCGGATTTAAAAAGTAGGTCCCATTTAATTGAGTTAATATGATTCGGGATGCACTCATTGGTAAGGGAAATGTCTCTCTTGTCCCTTCGGCGATATTTGTAGGAACTTATGTATGTTGTATGTGGGATCACATTCGATTTTTAATTACATTTTTAAAGTATCTTCATAGCCTCTCACAACACTATCTGTATCAGTTACCAGATTTCCGACGAAAACGTTTGTTTGTCTTTTACTATTTTTTGCGATTTCTGTGTGTTTTAATTTAATCACACTATCGCTTCCTTTCGTTTCTATTGCTTCTTATTTTAAAAAGCTTTTCTTCTCATCCCATTTTCCAAAAATTCTTAAAATGTTATTAATTCTTAATGATATCTGCTATATATTCTTAAGATGTCCTCATCCTTCATCCTTCCCCCTTGTGGCCTTCATTATCAATTTCTTCCACACACTGGGAGTATCACTGCCTAACACTTAAGCCAACTCAAAGCTAATTCATTGTATTAATGTTAACACATTCCAAGTGTAGCTTCAAATCCTTAAATGTTATTACTCATATTCCGCTCGAACGAACATGCAGAACACCCGCAAACGCCATAAAGATAATAATGAAAAAGCAATCAGTAATAATTAGTTTTGTTCTCAATGTGAGAACAACAAATGGAAATATGATTATCAGTATTAATAATAGACACCACATACAACTGAAACCAGAACTCCAACAAAATGCACCAACATTATTGCTAACCAGAAATCGTGTTTTTGTTGTAATAGTTGTTGTTGATGTTTGCTATTATAACACTAATTCTCGCCGTTGTGTTTGAGTTTTAGTTTGTTATGCCAAGAATATAAGCCAACAAACAGCAGCAGTAGCAGAGTCCGGGATATAATAACTTAATTACACTTATTTGATAACCCAGAAAAACGAAATAGAAGGAAATAGACTATTGACTTGTTTGAAAATGAAAATATCTTCTTAAAGAAGACCACAAGGTCTTGCTATAGAAGAACATTAGGTATTTTTAGAGAAGGCAACAAGCTCTTTTTATAGAATGCTACAGCGACTTTTTTTATGAAGATCTTCTTACGAGGGCTGCACGAAAACTTTCTGGCCTAGGCAATGTAGCGTGTTGCCAGGCGCTATTTGAATTTTGTTTTAGTAAATTTAACGTACTCAGGACAGTTTTTCATCCGACCATGTGTTGTGTTGTTTACAGATACTTTAAAAAATCACTTTGCAAAAAAATGGAAGTTACTTGTGAACATCTTCGTCCGATAATTTTTCACAATTTTCGACGTGGATAATCAAGGCAAGAGTGAATCGATCAAATTAAATCTTTAAATGTCGATAAAGGGCCATCCTAGAGGCATTCTGTTTAATGAATTCACTCAGGGCCGACACTCGCCAAAAAACGAAGGTCTTGAGGGACGCCCATTGAGCCAGAAAATAATTAAGCCGTGCGTGAACGGATAATGCAAGATCGCCATGTTATATACCGTGAGATATAGGCATCCTTGGACATTTCTTTCACCAACTAACATTTAATATTCCTTGAACACATGGCCACAAAAATGGATTTTTCTCGTTATATCCAGCGAAATTGGACAATCACTCAAAAAAGGCTCTTGTGGATTCGTGCAAAGATATTGTAAATAAAAAAGAGTCTCGCTGCTTCAAAAGACGTTTATAAGATCGACACATACGACGAATCTTGAACCTAAGCTTAGAAGCCCGAAACAAAACAGGAATCGACCGTTTAGATCTTCGAAAGCAACCGACGAAAGTTGTTCATGTAAGAAGCACTTCGAAGCAAATGGTCGTATGTATCTTCGGCAAAACTGACCGTGTGGCTTCTATACGGCTTGAGAAATGTAGGACGATTAATTCTGAGTGATACACTACAACTTGTTTGCCTGAAGTCTTCTGAGAAATTCGAAAAACGGACTTTGAAAGTATAAATCATGCTGAAGGCTTATTCTTAGGACAGATAGTTATCATTCTTAGGCCAGATAGTTATCGTGCAACCCTCGCATTGATTACAATCAAGTCTCCTTATGGAAGACCATCAGGTCTTCTTACGGAAGACCACCATGTCTTCCTATGAAATGCCTTGAGGAAAACCACAAAGTCTTCTTATAGAATATCCCAAGGACTTCCTGTAAAACCCCCAATTGTCTCTATTTTTAAACGATCTTAAGGCTATCGTAAAGAAGCCACCAGATCTTCTTAAACGAGGGCATCAAGTCCTCTTATAAAATACCACAAAATCTTGTAATAAATGACCGCAAGGAGTCTTCTAAACAAAGACAAGAAGATCTGATTATAGAAGAACCCCAGGTTTTCTTATGAAAGACCACTTAGACTCTTAAGAGAAAAAAACTAGACTCTCTTATAGAAGATCACTAGGTCGTTTTATAGAACACCACCAGTTCTCCTTCTGGAATATCACCAGTTCTTATAAAAGACCACAAGTCATACTATAGAAGACCACAAGGTCTTTTTATAGAAGACCACAAGTTCTTCTTACAGATTACCCCAAGGTCTTTTTATAGAAGACCACAAAGTCTTCTTCTTATAAAAAAACCACAAAGTTTTCTTACAGAAGACCACAAAGTCTTCTTATAGAAGACTTAAAGTTCTTCTTATAGAAGACCACAAGGTCTCTTTATAGAAAACCACAAAGTAATTTTTAGAAAATCCCAAGGTCTTCTCATGAAAGACCACAAGGACTTCTTATGGAAGGCCACCAGGTATACTTATAGACCACCATTTCTTCTTATAGATGACCAATGGTTATTCTAATAGACAATAAGGTCTTCTAATAGTTCTTCTTAAAGAATAGCACTTCTTCTTATTGAAGGCAGCTGTGTCTTCCTATAGAGGGCTTGTTAAATTCTACCTAATATAAATTAACTTCCTTCCATGTCCCTTTCTATTTGTTTACTGGGTTATAATCCTCATTTATGTTGCCAAAACATACTTACAAAAAATCAGATAATGGTCGAATCAAGTGCCGCTGCACTTTACGAGCGTATCATAAAAATTCTATTTAAACAAAGTCAGTGTTGTGTTGTTGTTCCATTTTGTGTGTGTGTATCGGTGTGATAGTGTGCTTAAAAGATAAATAATTGAATTTCATTAATTCAAGTTTTTTTTCACGAGGGTACATATAAAACTTTACTATTAACCCACATAGCGCCGAGAATTTTTTCGAGAAAACTTAAAACTTTTTATGAAAATTATATTTTTGAGACTTTCTAAGCATTTTTATTATATAAATTTTTTCTCTAAAATGAATAATTTTTCAGCAATCGGGACATCTTTTAAAAGTGCCGAAAACTTTGAAGGGTAATATAGTTTGAAGGGTAATATTAAATTTTTATGGCATAAGTTTTTCATCAAAAATCGAAAATTACAAAAAAGTAGATTTTTTTGAATTGCTTGGGTTTTAGGCCAATTGCGTGGAAATGCATGGACCGAATAAAGCTTTATAAGCGCGGAATGATAGATAAAAGACAATACTAAAACAGAATGCAAAACACCACACAAAAATATGCGACAATACCCGAGTTTTACGTCAATTTTTGCAACCATTTTTTGTGGCGTTTAAACGACCAGTGGCTTTAAGTGGGTTAAATATTGGCAGTAGTCCTACAATTGTTGGCGGATGCCTGTATATCCTGTATTAACAAAACGAACGAACAGACTACTACTCTACGAAAGTTGTAACTGGGCTATTTTTTTTTACCATTGATAATATCAATCCATTTGAAGTGTTAATGGAAAACATTTTGTTGCTGTGAAATATTTCTTGGTCTGTCATAGTAAAACCTATGGGATATTGTTGCTGTTGTTGTCATAGTTTAAGCTTTACAGGAGCAATGATAGTTTAATTGCACATATTTATAGCATTTTATTTTGATTATAGATAATAACAATAAAGTCTAAAATATTTAATTTAATTTGTGCATGATAAACGTGAAATGAACGACCAAGTAATTTAACACATTTTGCACTTGCAGAAGCTTTAAAGTGTGCGCTGTGATTACTGTGTTATTAAAGATAAATTGTTTATTATGGAACATGGTTTAACGAAGGTAGGAATGCAGCGAGCTACTGCAGCAGTGATGGTATATCTATAGATTCTGTTGTCAAACCGATCATCTTGGGAAAAGGCCAGATTACTGCTTTATTTTCTGACATTAATTTAAGTCAGTTGGATCTAATAAGCCATTTAAATAAAAGTAGTCACACGATTGACATGTTTTGGGTTTCGATGCTCAAATTCTGACTGCATATAATGTAATAACACTACGCCACTTGGACATAAGTTCATATATGAAGTGTTTTTTAGTATCTTGCGTAGCCTATTACGCAAGTTGAAAAATGTCACACGATATACTGTCCCTTTGACTGACCCTTAATTTCCAGTTTTACACGGTACATCAGTTCTTGTAATCCGTATGAATTTAATTCCTTGCGTATTACCTATGATTCGGTCTGCCAATAGAAGACCAAACAGTCTTCCAAAAGAAGAGCACAATGTATTTTTTAAGAAGACCACAATTTTAAGTAAGACCGAAAATTCTTCTTAAAGAAGACCGAAAGGAGTTCCAATATAGACCAAAAAACTTCTAAAAGAGAAGTCATTATAGTTGGATTTATCCCGACGTGTTTGTCTAGTATAGGCATGTCCATTAGTTTAATGTGGCAATATATACATTCTGAAGAGGAAAGCAAATATCCAACAACATTTTTGTCTTTACCTAGCAGGAAACTTCACTTTTTCTATAGTAAGTTGCTAACGTAAGGGACTTCAGAGTTCTTAGTTCTTTACCAGTACATGTTTGTTTCATCACTTTAATCTGGAGTGTTGTGATACACGAAATGTAGTTAATCAGTATTTTTTCATTCCAAGAATTGATTGAATTGATTGATTTACTGCAACAATCCACCCATTAACTCAATGATTACACGTGCAAGTAACTTGCAGACAGTTGGGTATACAAATTATAGAAAAAAAATTTATCGGCCGTGGAGTTGAAAGTTGGTGTGTCAGAGAATATGTGTGAGTTTATTGGTATTTTTCGAACTGACACTTGCATGTGTAAACGGGAATAAATCTCATATAAAATTATCGATAATTGCAGAACTGCTAGTTATCACGAAAGGTCAGAATGCAGAAGGGTAAGAATCCAGTCTTAAAGAACCCACGATTTTTTATATCGATTGCCTTACGGCTCTATAGTCCAATAAATCTTGGATCATTATTTCCAGAATTATTTTGGATTCCACCAAAGTATGAAGGGTATATAAAATTTGATTTTCCGTTTGTTATGCATGAAAATAATCATTTGCGACCCTATGAAGTATATACGGTATAATCTCCGTAATCCGGACACCGGTGTTCGGATTATCGATGTGTCCGGATTACCGACTAGTAACAACAACATATAATTTTGTAAATTTAAATCATTTATAAATGGCGTTTATTAGATATTAACTTGTTATCTTGGGTAAACGAACTCATAAAAGGCAAATATCACGTGTTCGGCCATTTTAAGACTGGGAGCAGTTTTTAAGTGGACAAGTAACGTCTCCACCTAAAATTGTGGCATAGGTACTTTCTCAACAGAAAGAAAACTAATAATAAAAGTTCGTCCCGGCCTAACTTAACGCTTTTTAACTTGTTGATATTACAAAAGGTGAAGAAGATATCACTAAACATACCTACCATAATTATTTTCCCAATACCTTGAAAACATAAAACCGCGTGCGTTCGATATTATACCTGTGACACAACTGCCAACTTTTGGGCGATGATAGATCTTCGTTAAACTCAACTTTTTACCTTTAAAGGATTTTTTTAACACTTGTAGTTTTCGTGAAAACCGCCCCAGTATCGAAGCCGCCCCATTTTACCATAAATCCATTTTGTATCCCGTAAAGCAATATCATCAAGCATAACTCTTTAATTTTTATTATTCCAGAGAAATCCTCTACGCAACTTCAAAGACACCAAACAAGTTAACCTTTTCCTTTACAAAATCAAATCTCCAATTCCATGAAAAGCAATAACTTTTCTCTAACTGTCATTTGTTTAAATCCAGCAGCAACAACAAGAATAACAAATCATTTTAGAAAATTACATTCTACAGAAAAGCAATTATGTATAACTTTATGACATTCATAGATGAGGTGATGGCTAAAACCAAAGGAGAGCAAAAATCACAATTCAACACCAAACACGAAAAGCAAGGTAAGCACAAATTTTAGGCAATGCTTAACTTTTCATTTTTAGTATATTATGGTTACTAACGGAACCCACCATTTGTTTTGGGGATAAATACCAACCACCCTTTCTCAACCAACAAATATCGACAGAATACCCAAGAACAAGTTTGTTATGCATGCTACAACATTGTTGTGCTTAAGTTTAAATGATGTTAAGATTGTATATTTTCACATAGACAAATACATAAAGGCTAGATACACACTCACACGCTTAAACATAAATAATAATGTAATACATATAACGTAGTAGATATACCATCACTCTACTATCTTTTAGCAGTTTATGAACAACAGCAACATCAGTTGTATTTATTGTTCTAACGATTTGTTCAGATGTTTAGTCAGCCGTTACGTTTTGCATGTAAAATTTTATTGATGGTTATGGTGGTTGAAATTTTCATACGCTTCTTAACACTTATGTAATATCGTTATCTTGATCGTTATCCTCATCATCTGACTTGATGTATTTATGTGCGTTAATTGTGTGGTATGTGGCTTTCATCAGCCAGGCAAATATGTGTCTTCATTGCTTGGATATATTTCATACCGTTTTAAAAGGGTTGTGTTATTGGGAATTCAATTACGATATATGTTTGGATATTACAAAGTTTAATTCAAACCTGTAAAGGACTGAAATACGGTCAAAAACATTTATTGTCAAATGAATGTTTATAAACATTGGTCCCCATCACTAATCGATGTTCAAAGATAATTTAATGGTATTCACAGAGAATCTAAAATAAAATTAATTTACTCTCAAAATATAACTTGAAACTAACTTCAATAACTCCATTTTCATATTCGTGCATATCTACGAGATATGTATCTCAAAAGGCAATAATAATACTGATCCGCATTCCGCAGCAAAAACAATTTTAATTTATGTTTTGCCTCTGGTTTTGCATAACAATTCAATTAAAATATTCTTTATTTTCAAGTGAGAAAAATATTGTGGCATATTATGAAGTCTTTCTCTATACAAGTGCAAAACCACTAATCATCTCTGCCACACACATCAACAATTCACATAATTTTAATTAATGTTTATGGGAATTATATTAAAGTGTTTATTGGTTTCAATGCCGAGCAGTTTGTCTAACATGAAAAGATTTCCTGGATTTTCAAGTACACATACTTTAGTTTAGTATACAAAGAAATTAGTATGCTCATATTAAGAGGAAAAATTATTAATGTTCTATAGTTGTAGGAGTTATTCTTTAAGTACATGAGTAGGTGTTAATTGAGGAATGTTAGTTGTAAATTGAATTTAAGTACATGGCTTCAAATGAAATGCCAATATGAATTCAAATGGATGTTGATAAAGGATGAAAAGGCATACAATTATTAAAATTGTCAATATTCATGGCAATGTTTAAGACGTATTTGCAGTGTATTATTTTTTTCTCTCTATTAAATGAAATCATTTATAGACCTCCCTCGTTGATTTAGTTTTCATTTACGTATATATTTCAAAATGTATCAACAGAATGTATAATGCTACGAAATTTAAATCTGCAACAAATTAGTATTACAAATAGTGTTCCACAATCAAATCAAATCCCTCATAACTTGGGTAACCAGAACCAAAACCATCACTTAAAAGACATTCACCAAAATAGGAATTTTCCCAATTTTCCAAACATTGGAGGTAATCTACCAAATCATGCTATTCCAAATAACCAAAACAATATGCCAAATCAAATCCCTCATAACGTGGGTAACCAAAACCATCACTTTAAAGACATTCCCCAAAATAGCAATTTTCCCAATTTTCCAAACATCGGAGATAATCGACCAAATAAGAGTATTCCGAATCCTCAAAACCATTTACCAAACCAAACCCCTCATAATGTGGGTAACCGAAACCTTCACTTTAAGGACATTCCCCAAAATAGCAATTATCCAAATATTGGAAGTAATAATGCTATTCCGAATCCACAAAACAGTATGCCAAATATATGGCAGTATCATTTCCCACAAAATTTTCCACATAGTGTTTACCCACTGCCATCATATCCGAATCTGAATGTCTCAGGTAGTCCCAGTACAGTGGAAAGGAACGCAGAGAAGATAACGTCAATTATTAATAATTGGAACTTAAAATTCGACGGTTCGTCAACCGGACTAAATATTGATGAGTTTTTGTATAGAGTAAAAACTCTAACAAGGGAAACTCTCAATAATAATTTTACGTTGATTAGTAAAAATTTAAACACTTTATTATCGGGAAAAGCCCGCGAATGGTTCTGGCGGTACCATAAGCGAGTGGACGCCATAGTTTGGGACGATTTCTGCAAAGAGATACAGGCTCAGTACAAGGACATGAAGTCCTCGTTTGACCTTCGTGAAGAAATGCGAAGCAGGAAGCAGAAGCCCGGTGAGACTTATGATGTTTTCCTTGATGCGTTACAAACCATTGCTGATAGGCTTTCTTTTCCTATGTCAGAAGAGGAATTTATAGAAATTGTTGCCAGAAATCTGAGGCCCGAAATTCGTCAGGATCTCCTCTATGTACCCATTCGTTCTTTAGCTCATTTGAGGAAACTCGTCCAAATGCGAGAGAACTTTTTGAACGACGAGTACGTTCGCAGAACGCTTTCGCACCGCACGCAAAATGTAAATGTGCCTACTCGCAGACAAGTTTCTGAGCTAGAAGATCCTCTTCTTGAGGATAAAGAATCTGATTATGCTGTAAACGCTGTCACAAAACCAGATTTGAAATGGATATGTTGGAACTGCGACAAAGCAGGCCATACATGGCAAGATTGCCTCGAAGATAGGGCAATATTTTGCTACGGCTGTGGCGCAAAGAATATTTACAAGCCACAATGTCCGAAGTGCATAGCTCGTAGTCAAAATTCAACCATGTCAAAAAACTACCGACAAATGGGTCCCCCAAAGGACCAAATATAGAGATAGCGCTAGATGTTAATCGCGCCATTTCAAACACAGATGTATCATTTCACCCTGATTTGACTAAATCCGCACCCAATTTAACTATCCTAAAAAGACCCAGTCCGTCAGAAACAAAACCAATTGAAGACCCCTCTCGGATTATCTTCCCCAGACTGCCTTACCATAAGCGCTGGGAAAACTACATACAAAAGCGGAATGCAATTTTTAACGTGTCTGTCATTTCCCATCAGAAACCCCCTAAAAGATCAACAAGACGTCTGCGAAAATATTTTAAATTAAGGAAAATGTGTGGAAAAATACAGATTTCCACAATTGTCTCTAATCCACAGGACAAGAGATTTTATGCAAAAGTGTCCTTTTTGAATTTCCAAGAATTTGGCCTTATGGATACGCGGGCAAATGTCAGCTGCATCGGTAGCGACCTTGCGCAGCTCGACTTTGCAAAATTTCCAAACTTTATGTCCTGTAGATCCTTTGTAAAAACCGCGGATGGGAAATCTCAGAATGTTGTCGGCTGGATAAACGTTTCGATGTCCTTTAATGGCAAAAGTAGGGAGATGAAGCTATTCATAATACCAACAATATCCCAACGGTTAATCCTTGGGATTGACTTTTGGAAAAGTTTTGACCTCCTAGGACATATTTTCGGACCGCAGGATATTATCTCTTTTACAAATAATAATCCTTGCGTACCCGACATAACAGAAATTAGTCCAACCTGCAAAGAAAATGTCGACAACCCTCAAATAAAACTGTCTTTCGACGAAAGGAGACAATTAGATGCAATAATTCTCTCTTCCCCAGCTTTGAAAAGCAAGATCTTGGCAGAACCGCTTTAATAAAAGCAAAGATTCTACCCGGTTTCACCCGCGGTAGAAAAGCTAATGTTCACAGAGATCGACCGTATGCTCCAACTAGGGGTTATCGAGCCTTCTGCCTCGCCATGGAGCTCTCCCATGAGGCTCGTGGTAAAACCTAACAAGGTTAGGTTATGTTTGGATGCGAGGAAGCTGAATTCTGTCACAAAGAAGGACGCTTACCCGCTTCCAAACATAGAGGGTATATTCTCCAGACTACCGAAGGCTAACTATATCTCCAAGCTAGACCTGAAAGATGCTTTTTGGCAGATAGGTCTGGATGAGCCATACAAACAGTTGACGGCATTCACAGTCCCGGGTAGACCACTCTACCAATTTGTGGTTATGCCCTTCGGACTGTGCAATGCCCCACAGACAATGTGTCGGCTGATGGATGAGCTCATTCCACCAGACCTACGCCAAACGGTCTTCGGCTATTTGGACGATATGGTTATCGTGTCGGAAGATTTTGAGACGCATATTGGGGTTCTTATGAGGATCGCATCACAATTTAGAAAGGCAAACCTTACCCTTAATATATCCAAGAGTAAGTTTTGTGTATCAAAAACAAACTGAAAAGGTGTCTGCCATAATTAACTGGCCTGTACCCAAAAATCTAAAACAGGTACGAGGTTTTCTAGGCATTTGTGGATGGTATCGGTGGTTCATACACAACTTTTCTTCGGAGACGTTCCCCATCACCGAAGTTGTATCCACCAAGCGCAAGTTCAAATGGACAGACGAAGCACAGCACGCCTTTGAACGCGTAAAATCGCTCCTAACATCAGCTCCAGTGTTAAATAATCCAGATTTCACTAAGAAATTTTATTTACACTGCGATGCGAGCGATTTTGGAATTGGTGCTGTGCTGGTACAACTCGATGATGAGGATAACGAGAAGCCAATAGCATTCATGAGCAAGAAGCTAAACACCGCTTAACGTAACTATAGCGTTACCGAGCGTGAGTGTTTAGCTGCTCTCGAATCCATTCAGAAATTTAAATGCTATTTGGAGCTCCAAGAATTTGAAGTTGTGACCGACCATTCCAGCTTATTTTGGCTGATGCGACAACCCGACCTTAGCGGAAGACTTGCAAGGTGGGTCTTCAAGTTGCAATCATACCGGTTTAGTATCAGCCACCGAAAAGGGAAGGAACACATTGTTCCAGATGCCCTTTCAAGAATCCCCGACGCCGAAATATCTTCTGTGCATATATCTGAACCAGGGGTAGACTTGGACTCACCTTATTTCGAGGATGAGGAGTACAGTGCATTAAAATCTCAGGTTAAAAATGACCAGAGTAAATATCCCGACATTAAAATTGTCGATAAATACATTTATTTTCGTTCCGAGCATTACACTGCACAATGGTCCCAAATCCAAATTTTCTGGCCAAAACTATTTCAACGTCCATTTTGTATTGAAATTAATTATTATTTATAACTAGCTGAACCCGGTGCGCTTTGCTGCCCCGACTACGATAAAATATAATGGAATGCAATAATTATATTAATGTTTTTAATATTTTAACGAATAAATATAGGAGACATGAAGGCGTTATATACCTATTCAGGGTTGTTATGGAGCTACTATGGTATTTTTGTATGTTTCAGGAGGTAACACTCTTCCGAAAGCCTTTCCGCCAATAAGTATTCCTAATGATTTAGATATATGTCATAATAAAGCATACATCTTAAGAAGTCTCTCAAAGATATGATACTTAATAGCTGTAGCCTTGGTCAATTCCTTCCCAACTATAATTACTTGTGTAAATAATGATGACTTCTACTGACTGCTAAGTCTTCAAAATTTCATTGAAATTGAACATATGTAACAAAAACATGAAATCGACCGAAAATATGTATGGGAGCTATATTCCTATATGAACCGATATCGATATAATTTGTCAAATTTATTTTTGACCACATCCCGTCTCTCATTCCAAATTTCATTGAAATTGAACATACATAGCGTGTTTTGTGCATAAAATACAGAAAATCAGCAGAAAATATATATGGGAGTTATATTCAAATCTGAACCGATTTCGATATAATTTGGCACATTTATGTCTACACCAAATCCCGTTACGCATTTCAATTTTCAGCGAAATTGGACATATATAGCGAGGTCGGTGCATAAAATACAGGAAATCGGCCGAAAATATATACAGGAGCTACATCCAAATCTAAACCGATTTCGATATAATTTGGCACATTTATTTCTAGACCAAGTTCTGTAACACATTCCAAATTTCAGCGAAATTGGACATATATAACGTGCTTGGTGCATAAAAAATAGTAAATCGGCCGAAAATATATATAAGAGCTATATCCAAACCTGAACCGATCACGATATAATTTAACACATTTATTTCTAGAACAAATTCCGTCAGACCCTCTAAATTTCAGCAAATTGGGCACATATAGCGTGTTTGGTGCATAAAATGCGGAAAATCGGCCGAAAATATATATGGGAGCTATATCCAAATCTGAACCGATTTCGATATAATTTGTCACATTTATTTCTAGACCAAGTTCTGTAACACATTCCAAATTTCAGCGAATTTGGACATATATAGCGTGTTTGGTGCATCAAATTCGGAAAATCGGCCGAAAATATATGTGGGAGCTATATCCAAATCTGAACCGATTTCGATATAATTTGGCACATTTATTTCTAGACCAAGTTCTGTAACACATTCCAAATTTAAGCGAAATTGGACATATATAGCGTGTTTGGTGCATCAAATTCGGAAAATCGGCCGAAAATATATATGGGAGCTATATCCAAATCTGAACCGATTTCGATATAATTTGGCACATTTATTTCTAGACCAAGTTCTGTAACTCATTCCAAATTTCAGCGAAATTGGACATATATAACGGGTTTGGTGCCTCAAATACATGAAATCGACAGAAATTATATATAGGAACTATATCCAAATCTGAACCGATTTCGATATAAATTGGCACATATATTTCTAGGCCAAGTTCTGTAACACATTCCAAATTTCAGCGAATTTGGACATATATAGCTGGTTTGGTGCATCAAATGCGGAAAATCGGCCGAAAATATATATGGGAGCTATATCCAAATCTGAACCGATTTCGATATAAATTGGCACATATATTTCTAGGCCAATATCCATCACACAGTCTAAATTTCAGCGAAAGTGGACATATATAGCGTGTTTGGCGCATAAAATAAGGAAATCGTCCGAAAATATATGTGTATGGGAGCTATATCCAAATCTGAACCGATTTGAATATAATTTGGTAAATTTATTTCTACGTCAAATTCCGTCACACATACAAAATTTGGAGATTGTATCTGTAATAGTTTCAAAGATATTTGCATACAAAAACTAAATTTTTTGGAAGTACTTCCGGTTTTGATGCTATATCCCCAGATCAACGCGAAATTTCAAAAAATGATATAGCCTATTTTCATTCCAGGCCATGTAGCAATGTACCCTAAACATTTCAGTAAGATCTGTTCAGCGGTTTTCGAGTCTATAAGGCACAAACAAACAAACAAACAAACAAACGTACAAACAAATTTCAATTTTATATATATAGATAAATGTGTACAAACAGCAATTCTTACGTTTTATCGACCACAATGACCAAAAACTGTCAAAATTTGTTGAACAGGTTGGTCCCGTTGTGTGGGGTGGGGTCTAAACCAACACATTGACCTATGTTAATAATTTTTCGTATGAAGGATTCATATCTTCCAAGAGGTCAAAATACCAAATTTCAGTCGAATCGGTCATAAAGTGTCGGTAAAATCCACAAAATATCTAAAATCGGACGGTACTTTTATGTGGGGCTATGACAAAAAATTTACCTATTTTCAAAAAAATTATACATACTTGTTTTCTACACTCTGAAACCTTTAAATATGAATTTTAAGGAACATCGGTTGATAGATGTGGGTATTACCGTTCTATTTCAATTAGATACTACGTACAGTCACAACAGGTATTTACAAAAAATTCTCCCATCTTAAAATAGAAAAATTTATTTTTCAATTTATTAGTTCAGTCCCCCAGCTATCTTCCAAAATCAATTTGGAGGTGGACAAACTTGGACATTTTTTTAAAAGTTTAAATATATTTTAAAAATATTTGAAAAAATAATTTTTAATATACATACAAACAGGGAATTTACTACTCTAATTTTAGAAAATTTTTAGTTCTTTTTTTAATATTATGAAAGTACTCACCACCAGCTTCCCGATTCATTATAACTTTGGCCTCACTTCTGTATATTTATGCAGCGACGCAATACAACAAAAATTGAATATTTTACATCACAAAATCTGTTTTATTATACCCTATACCACAATGTGGAAAAGGGTATTATAAGTTTGTTTTGGTAAAAATTCATGTAACACCGCGAAATATTCGTCGGAGACCCCCAATGTGGTATACCAATCTTCATATCTCGACGAGATAAAGCGATTTTGAGATGTGTGTCTGTCCGTCCGTCCGTCCGTCTGTCCATTATAAATTGTAAACACGCTCCAGGCCGCAATTATGGACCGATCGTCACGAAATTTTGCATGGAGGTCGGATTCAGATCAGAATAGATCCCTATTCTTATTGGTGATGATCGAGAAATATTAAGCGGGTGAAATGGACCAAAAACAAAATTTTTATCCGATTTTGTAGCGGCTCTGTATGTCGCAATTATAGTCCGATCGCCTCGAAATTTTAAATAGTGTAAGATTATATGACAAAGAAGAAGCTTGCAATTTGAGATGGTGATCGGATGATGTTTAGAGGGTTAAATGGACCACAACTTTTGTGTGAAAATTGTGAAAATTTCTAATATACCGGTAATATCTTTATTCCTGGACCACACATTCCGCCCACATAAATAATATTTGGAAGGACAACTCTTGCCCTTTCAATTAATGCCAATTATGTTGATTTATGTGGTCAGATAACAGAGTTACAGCCTAATATATCGAGTGTTTTGCTTGTAATGTAATCAAAAGCATACTAGAGGTCGCAATTATAGATCAATAGTCACGAAATTTTGCACGAGGTAGTGGTTTTGGTCAAAGAAGATGCCTACAATTTTTGATGATGATCTGATATCATTTAGCGGGTGCAATGGACCATTACTTTTGTATACTAAATAAAACATTTTATTTTTGGTCCATATTTGAATCCCTGGAGGCCATATACCGGCAAAGTCGCCTATATATGAAAAATTAACTACCGATCTTTCCTCTGATGAAAATTGCAATAATATGTGTGCTTCGTAACGGATCTACTACCTAAGATATAATGAGTTTTGTGAAGAGAACCACATCTTCCCCCCATGCTACAAATTGTCTCTATCATGACAGGCAAATTGCCAGTCCTTACAAATAGCGTGGAACCCTTTCATATTACCTGTCCAATTGTCCAAAATTTAAAGATGCAACAGAAATTGCTAGACAACGCCAATTTTCAAATTTAAGAATATTTCTTAAAATGTACTGTATATAATTGTTCCACAAACATCCCAGTAGGGGCAACTTTTTTACTAAAGACTGTGACCTCAGTAATCATATAGCACGTAGTAAGTCATTAATTAACAGTGTTTCTCAATATAATGAGTAGCGTCTTTTAAAGATTGACACAATTGACAGAATTAACTATTGCGCGCTATAACCGAAATAAGTATCCCGAACCGAGAATGGGAATTTTTTCTCAGTCCATGTACTCACAGGCAACTGTGGTGATGTTCTTTTCAACTTACAGAACTCGATCTGTTCTTAGTTGATAGGTGCTGATAGTTGTTTACAAATATTTTTGTTCTGATGTTTTTTTGGGAAAGCCGAAAAGTGAGTGTGATTCTCATTTATTTGAGAATGCTAGACACTTAAAGAGTTCGGGTTTTCGCTAAAAAGAGGGAGCATTCTCTCATATCAATGAGAGCACCCCGATTAATATCAGCTCAATTATATGTAGACAGCGGAATTTTATGCAACACCTATTTTAGTAAAATTTGCATATTTTTGGCTTCTAATTAAATTTCAATCGAAATATATCACATATGCAAAAATATGCGAAATGTATAAATTATGCATATGCAAATATTATTTTTGCATATGGAAAATTTCTGTATTTCACATATTTTCGTATGTTACATATATTTCAATAATATCTTCTAAAATGTTTATGTGTACATTTTTCTGTTTGAAATTCACCTCAGACAAGTCAATAAAATAGAGAAATCTGTAACCAGAGCCACAATCTTCAAAATGTCGAAACTGGGGATCTTTCGTTGTATGGGAGCTATATGAACGCCTGGACCTATACCGACAAACTTCAAATGGAAAGTTTAATACCGCCAATGAAGACTTAATACCAAATTTTAGCCAATTCGGAGGGATATTGAGACCATAACCTTCAAAGTACAAAAAATCGGTAGGTTCTGGTTATGGGAGCTATATGAAGACGTGGATATATAACGACAAATTTCAGGTGGAATTTTTTTTTACCTCCAACGAAGACTGAATACAAAATGTCAGCCATTTCAGTTTGATATTGAGGCCACAACCTTCAAAATACCGGATATCGGGAGGTACGGTTCTATGGGAGCTATATGAAGACCTGGACCTATACCGATAAATTTCAGGTCGAAAATTGTGATGAACGAATACTTAATACAAACTTTCAGCCAATTCGATGGGATATTTAGGACACAAAGTCAAAATATGCAAAAAATTAGGCCCAGACTAAATGTCCGTTCTAAAATTACTTATTGGTGCCACCATGGTACAATTGTTTGCACACCTGCCTTGCACGCTGAAGGTCGGGCGTTCGATTCCCGGCCAGCAAACATCAAATTTCCAACGATGGCAAAATACACCTCAGTAAAGTTGGCGACATTTTCTGAGTATTTCAACCATGTACAACTTCTCTACAGGTGGTGTTTTAAGATATGCCTTTCGGACTCGGCGATAAACAGTAGGCCCCATACTATTGCTTAATGTGATAAGGTTGCAGACTCCAAAAATTTATTTCTTGCAATGAGCTTATTTGTCCAAAAGAAACATTGATTTGCTGAAAGCTAACTCGCAGGGTAGTGGTGTAGGGTATCGTATTGTCGGCCCTGTCCGACTATAGCCTTTGCTTACTTGTTTTTACATAAAAAAGTGTCAACTTTGGTACTGCGCCAATCAACGAATACTAACGTTATTTACAAAAACTAATTATTTTCAGATGACTTGATGTGTTTTTTAATATTCTGTGCAAAAAAAAATTAAAATTTCGAAACTTCAAAAATAGGGTTTTGGCCAAAAATTTCCTGATTGAAACCTATGTGCACTGGAGAAGAATCTCAAGGACAGTATGCTTGGAAACTGTGGATACCTTTCCGGCTCCGAAACGAGACCATCTCTAAGGCTCATGATAACCCCGTTGCCGCCCACGGCGGAATGGCGAAGACGTTAGAATTATTAAGACGGACGTTTTTCTGGCCAGGTATGGTAAAGGATGTACGCGACTATGTGAGAAATTGTGAAGTCTGTAAAACCACAAAGGCACCAAACGTTGTTTTAAAACCACCGATGGGAAATTTGGTAGAATCAGTGCGTCCCTTCCAACGTCTTTACGTGGATATCCTCGGGCCATATCCGAGGAGCAAAAGTGGATACATTGGTCTATTCATTGTTCTAGACCATTTGTCGAAATATCATTGGCTCTGTCCATTGCGGAAATTTACAGCTGCCACCATTAAAGAGTTTCTCCTCAAGCATATCTTTCACGTATATGGAGTACCAGAAGTTCTAGTGAGTGACAACGGAAGTCAATTCCGTGCAAACGACCTAAATGCGTTCCTCACTGAACTGGGTATTCGACATGTTTACACTGCCCTATATAGTCCTCAAGCAAATGCGTCCGAACGAGTTAACCGTTCAATAATTGCTGGTATTAGGGAATATTTAAAAAAAGACCACAAGGAGTGGGACCAGCACATTTCGTCAATCAGTTGTGCTCTTCGAAATGCTTTTCATCAAACTATTAATTGTTCTCAATATCATGCCCTATATGGGTTTGATATGATCACTCATGGTTCTTCCTATGAGCTTTTGCGAAAATTGAACCTCTTAGGGGAGCCAACTGCAAAATTATCCAAAGACGATAGTCTCCAACTTGTTCGGTCGGATTTACGAAAACATATTAAAGCTGCCTATGAGAGGAATCAGGATAAATATAATTTGAGGACTAAAGAAAATACGTACATTGTCGGACAAGAGGTTTTTTATAGAAACTTTGCGCAGAGTAACGCAGAAAAGTGTTTCAATGCTAAGTTATCGCCAATTTTTTTAAAAGCGAAAGTAAGAGAAAAGCTCGGTAATCATTATTACCTACTTGAAAATTTGGATGGAAAACTTATCGGTACATACCACGGAAAAGACATCCGCACCTAGTGTCCCTTTTCCATCTCACAAGATTCGTGAAATTATCCGGTTTGTATTGGCCACTGTCACAGAAACTTATCCCAAACCAATTATAATATTTTTTTGTTTTTGTTTAAATGTAATTACACTTTTATTTCACTTCAGTCAATTACATTGAATATCACTGCAGCCCTGAGATTACTTGACACTAAACACTTCGGCACAAATCCATTTTGGAGATCTTTATTCCAGCGACAGGCTTATTGTCTGCGTAAATGCAGCCATATCATCGCAATGTTAAGGAAAATTTTGTATTGATATTCCTCTATTACTTGATAAAAAATCCTATGAGAGAAGAAATGAGTTGTTGTTAAGATTAAATATTATATGCACATATTTATTGATTTTATAAGAAGCTTACCTAAACATTACAATAATTCTGCATAAAATTGAGGTTTTTTCTATATCACTTTGACTAAGCAGTCGTTCGTGTACTTTGCCACATTTGTTTTTGTTTTGATTATGTTTTGATTATTCATTCATCTTATTTATCATTGATCAGTTATATCTTGATCAAAGCCACTTATAAGCAACATCATGTAATTCTGCGAGGTACTGTACAAACATTTTCTATTATATCCTCAGAGTAAAAGTTTCAGAACTCGATAAATTCATAATTTTTACTGCTTATACCAAAATAGAGCCTTTTGTCTTAAAAAAAAAAATTTTAGAAAAAATAGTCAATATCTATTTATATGAGTCCTTTGAATTTTTACAATAGTTTTATCGATTTATCGATTTTCGCCTAAAGGTTGATTGCCCAAGCAACAAGTTTTGACATTTCACTTTAAGCCAACTTTTTATTAAAACAAAGACCAAAGACCACATCTTCCGCTATTTCACAAAAAATAATTCTTCCTAACCAGCATTTACCGAGAAAACATCAGATAAAAATTAACCTCTCTAAATTCGTAAATATCTAATTAATCAAAACTTAATTCCAACATTTACCAACGTTATAAGTTGAAGTGTATTACCAAACTCCTAATAGTATTTATATCGAGAAGGTAAGGCAATTATAAAAGCCTTAAAACTATGCATAAAATAATAGGAATATTTCCACAGAAATTTTAACCAATTGCTGCATAAGATATCTCTCCAAGAAATTAATTTGGTTTTCTGGATTTTAAAGCCAAAATTAAAGTAGTGTGGCTGAAGTGATTTTGATATACTACCCTCAGGGTAGTTTGGAACATCAATCTGCCGCACCTTCCCAGAATTATCTTGGATAAACCACATCTTACGTGCAAATGTATTACGGATTTTTTTACATTAAAACCAGCCTAACTTGTGTTCACATACATATTTATCGTGTGAAAATCTATCGAAATTATTACCGAACTTCATCTTGGGCTAATAAATTAACGCACATAATTCCCACAATCTCCTCCATAATTGATAGTGGTCACAACACAGCGTCGCAAAACACAATTTATTTAAACATACATGCTTATAAAGCATGATAGAGTGACCAAAAGAGGTACTGAATCTTGCTGGCCCCAACAACCTCGTATTATAGCACACATAATTTTTCAAACGTGAAACCTAAAGCGAAGAAAGGTGTAAAAGGTACAATTCAACCTGGTGAAATTTCTTCAAATCCCATACTTCATTTGAAATATGTTCTCAATCAAGATGCGACACCTAATCTAAATTTTATATGTGTGAAACAACCACTATTATCCAACAATCTGGACTCTGAATATTCCTTTCCAATTGGATATATTCCCAATAAAATTTTCCCAAAACAAAGTAAGCAATTGGAAGTGAGAGGAAATTACGAACCATCAACAATTATATTGACGAGGAGATCTTCAAAATCATATTGCCTAAGTTTGAGATTGCGTCCGTGGAATTGAGCCTGATCCATCACATACAAAATTCAATATTCAAATTTCCCCAGCTGACTTGTGCTACTCCTTCATTTACCAAAACGAGTGAAGACTATATCCATTTTTTTCGTCTGTTGGAAATTGCATGGGTGCAAAGTTGACCTAACCATAGCATGGAAATCACCATACATATCAGTCATTAAAATCATCAGTTATTAAGTATACAAATTTATTCTTTTTTTTTATAAATTTCAGTGCATTAAATATAGTATTTTTAAGATCTCGTGGTATTGACGTTAAATTAAACATTAATTAATCATATATGCAAATTTTGCCTAAAATTATATTACCCGAAAATTGTATATTTAATGCACAGAGACTGATTATTGTATGTCCTATTACATACTTAATTTTGATACCTAACGTAACTATTACAAGGCAAATAATGAATGAACAACAATAATTGAAAAAGCACCCAACCATCACAAAACGATCGAGCGAAGGCCTTCATAGATAGCGGAGTGTGGGGGTAACTGGTTTCTTAGTGTATATTCTATTTCTTTTCATTCATAAATCCAGTTTTTGAAATGGCACCAAGTAATGCAAATAGTGAGAGAGATCATAGTCAACTGTTATACGTCCTTCAATAAGAAGAGCAGCAAATTTCATTATTCTGTGTGTGTTTTTTTTTATCTCCTTTGTTGGAGCAATATTTTCGCTTTGTGTTTGTTATGATCTCTCCTTCATAATAAAGTCATAAATAGTACGAATTATTTGTATTCATTGGATTGCCATATACGGTTTCATTCTAAAAAGAATAATATCATAATAAAGTAACAAATTAACCCATTAAGGGACATAACTTTCAAAAATCTTTTGTAAACGTTTGTGATAAGCTTCAAAATTTCCGATATTTTCATGTTGTCAAATAAGTATATACTTCTATGGTATTTATATAATTAAATGAATATTTTAAACATCATTAACTCAAATTTGATATTGCTAGCTCTTAAACGAATTTACCTATATTATGCTTATCCTAGTACCCAGTTGAATTTTTATATCGTTGAAGAAGTCATATTTAAAGTCCTATTGATCAATTGAATACAATTTAGTTTGCATTGAATTCAAAATGAATTGTTAAAGATTTATTAGACGTTTCTACTAAGAGGTAAGGGTCATGCCGTTGGAGTGAAGGGTTAAAGGGGTTCTAATAAATATTGTAGGCCATTAGAACAATAGGTTGGTGTGGGTTATGAGGCCGTGTTTCTCTTTGATATCTGAGAAACTATACAAAGTATGAAGAATATTTCAAGAAGCAACATTACAATTTCGATATTTCATTGCAGGGGTTTTTAACTAGTACGTGTATTTTTACCATTTTTCTATATATTCTCAAATGTAACGTAAATAAATAGGGAGTCTTTCAAATAATGACGTAATGAGAAAAAGGCCTAATTCAAGAAGGACCGAACCCCCCCAAACCGTTTGCAGTTAGCATTAATAATAACAGTTAGCATTCATAATAACTTTGGTCTCACTTCTGTATATTTTTGCAGCGACGCAATACAACAAAAATTGTATATTTTTCAGCACAAAGTCTGTTTTATTTTTACATAAAAAAGTGTCAACTTTGGTACTGCGCCAATCAACGAATACTAACGTTATTTACAAAAACTAATTATTTTCAGATGACTTTATGTGTTTTTTATTATTCTGTGCAAAAAAAAAATTAAAATTTCGAAACTTCAAAAATAGGGTTTTGGCCAAAAATTTCCTGATTGAAACCTATGTGCTATGGTGGAGGGTATAATAAAATAAAAATAGAAATAAAATAAAGTAAAAGTAAAATAAATTAGAAAAAAAAAAACTCTGAAAGATAATTTAGTCTAAGTGTAAAACCGAGAAAGATCGATTTGTGGGGCGGTTCGGAGTGTGGAAGTTCGGAGGGAGTTGGAGTTTAGAAGTTCGAAATGGGGTGGATCGCAGGGTCGAAGTTCGAAGGGTGGAAGTTCGGAGGATGGAGTTTCGGACTGGGGTGGTTCGGAGGATGGAAGTTAGGATGGGGTTGTTCGCAACTGGAAGTTCAGAAGGGTGTGGATCGCAGGGTGGAAGTTCTGAGGGCGATGGTTCTTAGTGTGGAAGTTCAAGGGGGGTGGTTCGGAGGGTGGAAGTTCAGAAAGATTAACTCGATCCTTATAATTTCTTATCATTACCGTGTTTTCAATTATTCCGAACAAAATCTCCCGTCGTAACGTTTTAAAAACTTTACTTTTTTACAATGTATATTGGCAAATAGGACGTTTGCCCCCCAAAATTTAGGCAAACTTATCAAAATTTGGTCTGCAAAAACAAAATGCAAAGTTTTCTGTGGAACGAAAGGGCACAATCTTAGCAAAATATACTTTGAAGTTACAACTTTTCACTTAGCAGAAGAGGACTTTTGTGGAACAGAAACCAAAAAGAGATCAAAATTTTTTTTAAACTTGGCAAACCCAAATTATCTTTAGCAAATTATCACTTGTCAAAAATAAAAATTCCGTTGAACGCATAAATTTGCGATTTTTCAAAAATATTGCTAAGTGCCAAATGAAAAATTGATAAGTTTTTTCGCCCTGCTCTCTTTTACATGAGAAAAGCCTCTACTTATCGCCTCTAGGAAGTTTATAGGAAAATAGTATCAGTAGTTTTATGAAACTCCTACATCACTACAAAGTTTTTGGCTTGGTTTCTTTTTATGTTAAGAAATCTAAATTTCCTTCCTTTCTTTTGAAATGTTCTTGTTGATCTAAAAAACGTTTCCAACGAACGTTTCCAAAGTAGCAAGAAAATTCTTTTTTCATTTAAAAGAAAGCATTCCGATCCCATATTAAGCCCCAAAAATCAAGGTATTTTCTTAGAAGTTACCATAACCGCAGTTTGCCAATATCCTTGAATAGTTTTCCATTTAAAATTTTCTCAACTAACAATTCAAAACCATACTCTTCTCAAACGGAACGAATATTGCATTGAACAATAAATACAATGGACGACTGGAAGCTATTATCATCATCAGAGAAAACAAGCCTTCTTCACGTTTCCAATGAAGCGATGAAACCCAAAACGAATGATGCTTAAAACACTTTAACAACAAAATGCAATGTAGAGAGCAGTTCAATTGTTTTTTCCAGTTGATTCAATCAAACTGTAAATCAATCAGTATTGAATAAAGCATATCGTTGGCCAACCCCATCTCCCCAACTGCTCTAGTTTTGAATAAATGGTAGCTCAAAGACCGAATACCATTTTTTTTCCTTTTAACTTTCTGTTTTTTCATTATTGTGAGATTTTTTATTGATGTTGTTGGTCATAACATTGTTGAAAGCAACAATTTCCTGATAGGAAATTTTTTGGTTTGGAGAAGAATTTCAGTGGATATTTTATGTTACCACCTACATCACACAAAAAATAAAAGGAAAATATAAAATAATCCCCCAAAAGGCTTTACAAAAAAGAGGACCTGGAACAAACCGACACACCTACATATATAGATAACGGAAATTTTTATAAAAAAAAAAAAACAAAAACAATCCGGAGGCATTATTTCTGATATTCGAGTTTAAAATACGATTTCCGACAACTGCGGCAACAACAACAGACCTTTTTTTGTTGGGCTGTCACAAAAAAAAAGGTCAATTTAAGAAATGATTGAAGTGATACGTTAATGTAAATATCCGCACAGATTCATTGTAGCATAAAAAACAAGGAAATGGTCAATGCAATAAAAGCTTTTACGATCCATAAAATTGTCAAACTTGGCCATAGAATTTCTTTAAAAAGGGGTTATGAACAGTTACACTTGACGTTTTAATCCATAACATATAATTTTCCACTCAATTATTATATATCCAATTATGTGGTATGTAGAAGGTTATGAACGAAAAGATCCTTGAATTTTGCTCATTTTCATTGAAGGAGTATTCTGCAGTTTCAAACCTGTGGTTCAGAATTTAAAATTAGTAAAATTTACAAAAATATTTTAAAGATGTGTATATATGGTAACATGGGACGCCTTCGCCACGTTTTTGTTCAAAATGTTCTCATATCGATACCGTTAAAGTCTTTTTAAATATTATCCTTGGTAAAAATATAACCCTCCCATGGGGCAGCTTCGCTATCGATATGGAAAATTCACCAACGGACTCTAAAACGTTAATTTACTATACTACTTCTTCTTTAATTATCAACATTAAGCGAATAATCAAAAAAGATTCTAAAATTTACAATAATAACCAGATTCTAGTACTTAATTGAACTATGTACCTTGAATTTAGGTACAAAAATCATAATATTACTGAAACAAGATACGTTTAGGATAATATTTGATTTAAAGAATTTAAGTAACAAATGACAAATTTCTAACATTAACACACCTCACCCCTATCACGGCGTAGGAGCCCCACTCTTTACATATTTTATGATATTAGTATATTGACATTTGTAATTAATTTTTCCATGCGAATTATTGGGATTTATATTCTTCAGTATGGGTGACGTAGGGGATGAATGATACCAAGCAACGGTCTTGACCGGCTTTAACATGGCAAAGCCCAGGATTTATCTTGGTCCCCCTTTCTTCTCAAGTGGGCACTGACCTCCCCGTGGTTTAACCTGGGGAGCTGCTTTTAGCATCCATCAAAAGTAGTGAGCTAACAGGTGCCGCGCGTTCAACCATAAGAACGTTAAAAACTTGGGCTAGGCGTTGGGCTAGTAACTCACCCCGAAAAACAAAACCCTTTAAAGTTGACGAACCCCGCTCACGTTTTAAGGACCATGATCTGCGAATCTGCACCTGGAATGTCAGGACTCTATACAGAGCAGGTGCAGTTTGCACTGGCAAGGATATATTCTACGAGCCCCTAGAGAGAGCATATGACCGCTGCCCTGGCCATGACATTAAGATTGTTCGAGGAGATTTTAATGCTAAAATTGGGAGAGAAAATATCTTTGGACCCACGATCGGAAAGTTCATCCTTCATGAGGTAACATCCGACAACGGAATGTGGCTGATCGATTTTGCAGCTGCAAAAAACATGGTAGTGAGCAGTACCAGATTCCAACAACTCGACATACACAAGGCCACGTGGATATCCCCAGATGGGAAAACAAGTAACCAGATTGATCATTTTGTGATAGAAGGAAGACACTCGTCCAGTGTGTTAGATGTTCGATCGATTCGAGGAGCGAACATCAATTCGGACCATTTCCTTGTACGCACTCGCCTTAATTTTGCGGCAAAAGTGCGATGTAACACAGGACGGAAGCTGGATGTCGAGAAACTGCAAGTACAACAGATAGCACAAGCCTACTCCGATCAACCGACTCATATGCTGGAAGACGGCACTGCTTGTCCCGGTAATGTGGAAGCGCAGGGGCAAAAAATAGCCCACTCACTCTGTGCTTGGCTACCAAAAACCACCACCTAAAATCTATGGTACGATCAGGAGTGCCGTAAGGCTACAGAAGAAAAGAACACGACATACAGAGCAACCCTTCATTCAGTAGCAACACGAAGCGCGAAAGAAACATATCTTGAGAAGAGGAGAGAGAAGATATAAAATAGCACCATAGATATAAAAATAGCACTATATACAGTGAGGATAAAATGTTACTGCCCTAGGTCGATCAACTCGATCCGTAACAGTCGCCTTTGCGAAAATTTAAAAACAGTCTTCCAAAGTGGGTCTGGCAGTCAATGGCGATAAGACAAAGTTTATGGTATCAACACGCAAGACGTCCAGTAGTCTCAGACCAACTGTTGATGTTCAGAACAGAAAGTAAGCAGTTTAAAAGTACAACCACCTCTCGTCAAACAAAACGTATACTCCACCAGACACTGATACTACCCGTACTTATGTATGCGAAAGCAGATGAGGCAGAACTTGGTGTGTTTGAGAGAAAAATTCATCACAAAACATGGCTTCCAAAATTGGAGAAGTAAAGCAAAAGATCGGTGCGTTTGAAAATCTATTCTTAGTTCGGCTTATGGAACAAGATGTTCTGTTTAACATAAAAGCCATCTAAGTAAGTATGTAGTATTTTTCAGTATTTGTCTTCTAACGGTAAAAAATATGGTTTTGATATCACAAAAGGTAAAGATGATATCACAAAATCTACCTACAATAGTTATTTTTCCTAATACCATGAAAACACAAAACCGCGTGCGTCCGCTATCATACCTAAGATACAACTGCCAATTTTTGGGAGATGATAGATCTTGATTAAACTCACAATTTTGTCTTTAACAGATTTTTTCTAGCCCCAGTGGCAAATGCGCCCCATTTTACCATACATACATACACGGAGAAATATGTTTGGATCCAAACAAATATATGTTTGGTACTGGTTGCAAACAAAAATATGTTTGGGTCCAAACCTATTATGTCTGGTTCCAAAAATAATAGGTTCGCAACATTTTGTAACGTATCTCAATTTTATTTTTTGTGTACCAATATATCTTTTTGTGTTAGTACATATATTTTTATAGGTTGAGAGAGGATTTTTGTCGAAGAGCGTAAGAACAGTGCTCTCACCTAACTTATAATAAAGAGCTGTGTGTATGGTACAATAGAAGACGCAGAAGAGACGACGGGAGGGTAAAAAATATTGTTTTTGCTTTGGCAGTATGTATGCGGTATACGGCCAAACGCGCGTCTTTCGTTATTTGTTGTTGTTGCGGTTTATTCTTCCACAAATACTCCTTTTTTATGCAACTCACACCTAACAAGCAAGTAGAGAAAATTTTACCTCAATGGCCTCAAAAGGGTAAGGGTTTCAAACAATGCCATTATATGCGTTAAATTCATTTTCCAATTCTAGATATACGAACATTAAGGAATTCATCTGATGTTCTAACATTCATTAAATAAGTGTGGACGAATGTTCCCTTAGTCACAATAAATATGATGGCAAATTAATCCAAAAAGTGTGTCAGATAAAAATAAATGTTCATCCCATTATACAATCATGTAATGGTAGGATGGTTTAGGAAATCAAGATAACAAATTCAAAAATTATACAAATTATCAAAAAGAACCCAGATTACGATTTCTTATTAGTCATCCTGTAGGTGAAAATGTTAATTTCCTTAGGAAAGTTGTTAAATTACGCAAAAGGTGTCTGTGAAGGAACGACAACTTGCAATTAGAAGGTTGTAAAATAAACAGGACCCTGTCGTATCTGGGATTTGTTTTTTAAAGAATATCCATAAATTTTATAAACAGAATAAATACTTTATAATCTTTTAAATTACAATTTCTAAAGAAACGAAAAATGAGTTCAAAAGCCTTCCCTCGCAAAATCGTTTTATACGTCCATGCGTTTCTACTTTATAATGACTCTCTACCTTTAAATTTCCTAAAAAGTTAAGAAAGTCATTCCAAAAAATAATTACCACTGGTTATTATTTAACGCCGTTGGCCAAAATCATGTTCTTTTAATCCTTCTTAAATTGTGGCAATTTGTATTCTTACCTTTAACAAATTTCATCCTTTTCGAACTTGCTCTTGTTGTTTGTTGATTAGTGTACAGACCCTCGTGAAGAAAAAATTTTATAATTTGTAATGACTTTTGTTCACATCTCATGAAATAAAGTTATTATCACATTAATAAGAAATTGCTTTCTTACTTCTGCTCAAGGGAAAATCTTTTTTGCTTTCCCAAAAAAATATAATTGTTTTGATTAATAGGAATTGTTAGAATAAAAATTGTTTAAAAATTAAAATTTTATTTTGATTGAAGCCACCTCTTGGCAAACAAAAACACACTCTACAAGACTACTTACTGCCGCAGACAGTAGTTGGTGTGTTGGAGAGAATATTCCTGCGAAAAGTCTACGGCATCGATAAGTAAAAAAATCTCGGTGAACATTTCTCTCTCCACAAACACAATTCAACTAATAGTTGAATAACCAGGCACTCACACAATAATAGTCCCTATAAGTATGCTTAAGTTAAGTGCGGTGAATATTCCTGGTCTACTGCCAATATGCGTCTACAGTGATATAGGCGTTGTATAATCCAGGAGCTGCACCAGATATAATCCGATTCCCACGTTATCGTTTAGGGTGGTAGGATTATATAAATTTTTGTCGCAACTTGGAGTAATAAATTGTTACCAATATTGTTGACTCATTCTGTAATATTAATTATTTCATTTATTTACACTGCAGTTTTTAAAATCCAGGAATTCCCTACGTAATATTTTGAACCAATGCAAATTTCCATTGCTGTAATGAGTAATTTCAACTCTGTTTTCAAAGCAACGACGCACGTTTATTTCCCATTATGTACTCAGGATAAAAGGACATGTACGTAAACTTTGTATTTAACATCATTAATATTTATTAACAAATTGCGAAAATACATAAATACGCACAGAAAAAAATACTCCGAAACAAATGGCCAATATAAAAAGTTCACTTTCGCATCAAGTGAACCGATGAAAATGTAACCTCCAATTAACCGATTATTGACTGGAATATTATTCACCAATACCAATACACAGTTTGCCCAGATGGACCAAGGGACAATGTTGGAATATTTGCCTTAATTAAAATTGATTACCAGCATGAAGAAGTAAACCAAGAAATGTGAATACATATTATAACACAACAAATAAATACATAAAGTGTGTATGTATGTATAAGAGTTGTGTTGCACTTTCAGTTTCAATGTCGTTATGTCGAATGGTCTCACAAAGGCAAAAAATTAACTTTGTATTTTCCAAGGGAAAACTTTCCGTTTTTTTCTGATGTTTGTTTGGACCAACTTAAATACAGAATTACAAACAGAAATAAATAAAAATGTGCAGGCTTCAAACAACAAGAACAAGAACATGCAAAAAGTGAAAGTAAAGTCAAGGTAAAACCGAAAAAGAGTTACCCCAATTTAAGATGCACAAACAGGGCATTCAAATACATTCACAAGGTCGTTTGAGTTGCTTTAAAGTTCTGTTTGGGTATAATTAGGGGAGAAGTAGAGATTCGAATACGAAACTTAAAGGAAAAATTTTAACAAGAAACTTTACTAGAACAAGCTAAAACATGGATGTTGTGATGTCAGATTAGAAGGGTGTGGTGGGGCTCAAAGACCTGTTCTGATTGCACAAAAATGCTGCATTTCCATTCAAAATGGAGAAGTCTACAGAAGGTGGGCATATTAGGTAAAGGTATAGGATTGACCTCAGACCGCAGACGGAATCCAAAATAGGTGTAAATTAGTCTTTTGGTATAGCTGCAGAGGAAATAGTTTTTTTTATACGCAAGCCGTCAATGTAGCAGAGTGTCACACTGCTACGTAACAAATACGACAAATATCAACCCAAATTAATGTTAGGATAAGGATGGTTACACATCCTTTAGGCTGAGGTTATCATTAGAGGCCATGATTAGTCTTTTGCAAATATATATAGATGCTTACAGGATATGTATATGTATATCTGAAAACAAGATAATAGTGTCTTATCAGATAGTCAGCTCCCTTCTTGTCTTCAACTGGAGGCCTTTACAAAATTCGTGCTTGACTGTCCTACACATCATTCATCTTCACATAGTCTGCAGGATTTTATGCCATACCCTTAACACGGTACGCCTTAACTAATTTTAAATGGAAGGTGCTTACACCTGGGAAGTTTTTGCAGATTCTGAAACTACAATGCTCATAGATGAGAAATATCAAGAAACAAAAAAATCGCCGGAGGGATATTCAAATAAATCGCGATTTAAGTTCACATTTTTAGGGGTTCTTTAGGTTTTCACGATTTGGTTTGGAAACCGCGAGTTCTACGTAAATGGGACTAAAGAAAATGTTTTAGCTGTGAAAATTCTCCATAAGATTGACCTTTATGAGATATAGAAGTTCAAATTGAGACAATGCACTGACTGTATGGCCTCCTTATAAAACAATGTCATTACTGCAATATCCCAAATTAAACTCTCGTATATATCTCGAAAATGGTACAACCTAGGAAAAATTAAATCATCCAATCTTGTAGAGTTTTCGCAGCTTCAACATTTTATTTAGTCCCATTTTGATATGACTTGCGGTTTCCAAGCAAAATTTTGAAGACTTAAGATAAAAACCTAAAAATTTGAACTGAACCTCTATATCTCAAAAATGGTAAAACCTATCAAAAAACCTAAAGATCAGTCTTATAGAGAATTTTCACAGCTACAACATTTTCTTTTGACTCATTTCGATAGATCTTGCGATTTCCAAGCAAAATCGTGAAAACCTAAAAAACCCCTAAAATTGTAATTTTGTTCGCGATTTATTTAAAAATCCCTCCGGCGATTTTTTTCTGTGTTTTTTATTTCTCTTATCTATGAACATTGCTGTTACAGAATCCGCGAAATCTTCCCATGTGTAAGGGGTTTTCATCAAAAGTTAGTTAAGACGCACTGAGCATGATATTGTTTTATAAGGAGGCGATACAGTCAGTGCATTGTCTCAATTTCAACTTCCATATCTCAAAAACGGCAAAAACTACGAAAATGTCAAAAAGGCCAATCTAGTGGAGAATTTTCACAGCTACAACATTTTCTTTAGGCCCATATACAAAGGACTCGCGGTTTCTAAGCACAATCGTGAAAACTTAAAGAACATCTAAAAATATGAACTTAAATCGCGATTTATTTTAAAATCCCTCCGGCGATTTTTTTTGTTTTTTGATATTTCTCATCTATGAGCATTGTAGTTTCAGAATCTGCAAAAACTTCCCAGGTGTAAGCACTTTCCATTTTAATTTGGTTAAGGCACACCGTGCTTAAGGTTTTAATCCTGCCCAACGTCAAAAATGACTCTCCAGTTGCCGATCTTTGTGGCAATTTAACGGTTATTTGCTTAATACACATTTTCTTTTGCCATTTGATTTTCCCCCCGAGAAAGCAAAAACATGCAAAACTTTGACGCATCAGAAACGTTCTTTATTTTTTTTTATTTATTATTTGATCAAAAGTATTTACATAGTTTACTTAGAAAACTAATCCTTAAAGAGATGGTTAAAAACAACCTTACATCTATAAGTACATGCTAGTATAATAGATTTTTTTTATTTTTACAAAAAGGTATTTGGAGAAGGAAAACTGATAAAAAGAAGCCTTCAATAAAAAAGGAGATGACTTTTTAATCATCACTAAACAACAAGTTATAGATTTAAAAAAAAAATAGCCACAACCTTTAAAATACCGAAAAAATACGAAATTTCAGCCATTTCGGTGTGATAATGAAGCTAAAACCTTAAAAATACCGAAAATCGGGAGGTACCGTTTTATGGGGGCTATATCAAAACGTGGACCGATATAGCCCATTTGCAATACCAAACATCCTAGTAGTACTAGAAGCCTCTATACCAAATTACAGAGCTTTTTCTTAAAAATTGTGAGCTGTATCTTGATTTCAACAGACGGACGGACGGACATGGTTATATCGAATTTTAATAAAATGTCGTTGGGAGGTGAACAAAAATTTAAGGAAATTAGAAAATTGGCAGTATCAATTGGATTTTGTTTGTTTTAGACAGATCAAAATTAACTATGTGTCATTAAATGTGCAGTTGGTATCATAATCGGAAAATACATAATGAAATACATGTACATATATGAAAAGAAGAACAAGTAAGAAAGGCGTTAAGTTCGGCCAGGCCGAACTTGTTATACCCTCCACCACTAGTTGTATTGAAGTAAAATGAAACAATTAGTTTTCTTTCGTTTATGAAGTTCAGCAAGTTCGGTAAAATAATGTGGGTAACCTTCAAAATACCGAAATTCGGGGCTATATCAAAACGTCGACCTATACCTGGCGGAAAGTTTTTAAACGCAAAGAAGACTAAATACCAAATATTCTGATATTCCGGTAAAATATTAAAAATACCGAAAATCAAGATTTGCGCTTATATGGGGGATATAGGAACCCGCGGACCTATACTGGTAATTCTCTTCTAGAGTATTGGATAACACTATGCCACACTGAAAATGCAAACAACTTCTAGTATGCATTTTTTGAAAGTACATATTTAGTCTTCAAAAACCCTAGTGGGGTTTTGTCCTGTCAGATCCAGTTCGCATTTTATGGCCTCATCTAAACCGGGCTACATCTACACTTTTTTGCATTTATCAGGCCTTTATCTCAGAAACGAATAGGAACTTGGCCTTGCTGTCTTTAATAATATTGTAGCCCTAAACTAGTAGAACTTATCTTTTGAAAAAACCACATAAGAAAAAGCCCATCTCGGGCATCAAAATCTATAAAATATAGAAAATTTTACATAATTGCTGAAATTCTGGTCAGTATCGGCTAAACTATTGGGAGTTGAACCAAGTAAAAATTTGCAAACATCTTCCAACATCTTCAGCGGTATTTTGCATAATACCTTTTCAAACACGTATTTCAAACACAGTTCACACCAACACACAGTGGATCCACACATTGGCCAAAAATAAAAAAATGAATGTCAAAATTTTGGTACAACATCTGGCAACTCTGACAGCTATGACATGGACCTTTTTAAATATATATTAGTTTTTGTTTCATTCGAACGCGAACTTCTTAATAAAGCTTAAAAAGTCAGAAAATTTGAGTAATATTTGTTGTTGTGAATACAACCTAAATTTTAAGTGCAAGTAAATATATTCAAAATATCGCGAGACTAATACGTATGGCAAAATATTATAGTGGATTTTGAAGAAGGAGGTAATAGCTTCATTTTCATTAAAAAGTAGTGTTTTAGCGTGTTGTGGGCTTCTAGTTAGCTGCATATTTTCTTAGTGTATTTTGTAATGCCAATTCGATCATATACTTAAATTTGAACTAAGGTTTTAGTCATGATGCCCACCAGTGCCCACCTCGGGAATAATTTTTCAAAGTAGGTCATAGGTTTAAGATTATTCAGTATTAAAATCAGCTGCCATCTAGTGCCAGACTATAAATGGTGGGTCGCTCACTAAAGCTGCCCTAGAATAGGGTTTCTGTGGATATATTAGTGTATAACTCTGTTATCTGACCACGTACATTAACATAATTGGCATCAGTGGTAAGATAAAGAAATCTTCTTCTAAATTTGTCTTACGTTGGCGGTACGTGCCTTCCAGGAAGACCGCTATAAGATCTATATTAAAAAGTTTACCAATTTTCAGACAAAAATGTTGATTTTTTTAATCCGCTAAATTAGTTGGATTTTATGTTGTTTTGGAGATTGTTTTGTTTCCCCAAGCATATTTTTGCATCATAAGATAATCGGGACCTTTGTTCATGTCATTTTGTATTAACAGCATAAAACAATTCTTACCGTATACCCCCTCCAGAGGGGAAAGGGGGAGAATGTTACGCTCGTGGTTTCTTAAAACACTCTTCGCAGCAGCACAAAGCTGTAACTGGCGCATTGGCTTGATATTTACTCTCTAAATATTTTTGGCCACTTTCTCCATACAAGTGGATCCACTGTGCAACAGTTTATTCTCGCATTTCGGATTTCAATACATTATAGACATTTTTATTAAATCGTCGTTGAAAAATGTACTGAAAACAACGGCAAAGAGGCATTTTACAACAATGACATGTTCTGAAGAGTTGTGTACTACATTCCAGGGAATATCTTTCCAAAAGAAAATATTAAGAAAAAATTAACAGTTTTGGAGACATGGTACGAAATGTAGAAAAATTGTGGCATTTTTGCGTATATTTTGAAATTTGAGGCGATAAATGTAGTTTTTCGAGTTCATTATATCTCCAAATAATTTATTCTTGTCCCTTTTACAAATTTATTTTAGAGGTCAGAAGAAGATTCGCATTGGTTTCGGAGATATAGCACCAATTTCTTTAAAACGTCAAAATTTAACCATGTTTAGATGGGGATTTCAGCCATTTCGGTGTGATAATGAAGCTAAAACCTTGAAAATACCGAAAATCGGGAGGTACCGTTCAAAACGTGGACCCATATAGCCCAGTACTAGAAGCTTCTATACCAAAATTACAAAGCTCTATCTTAAAAATTGCGAACTGTATCTTAATTTCAACAGACGGACGGGCGGACAGACGGACATGGTTATATCGAATTAGAATTTTACCCTGATCAAGAATGTATATACTTTATAGGGTCTCCGATGCATATTTCGATGTGTTACAAACGGAATGACAAATTTAATTATACCCTCCATATAATGGTGGAGGGTATAAACATAAATAAATATCTTAAGCACGGGTTACGAATGTGTATTATTACTAATTTGTATTTTTATACGCTGGCGTGTCCAGCTGTATACCTCAGTTGATTGCACTGTACAACAAAATTCAACTTTTTTAAAATTACAAGAAACCCTGTACAGATTATGAAAACGGGCCGAAAAATAAAAGACACATGTATCGGCGTTTTGAAAGTTTACGTCGCACATACGAGTAATATAGGCCAAAAGTTGATCAAAACTCAACATATAAAAATCGCGTTTATAAAAACAAACTATTGGTAAACAGTCACCTGACCCTTTTCCTCATTCGCTATGACCATCCGCAACTATCTGCGGTTAACCAATCCAAAGCAGCAGCCGATTGAACTCAGCTATAATGAAAGCAAAAAAGTACATTCTCAAATATTATAAAACAATAAAACAATAAAATAAAAATATTTTCGCGAAAATTTATAATTTTCAAGGTTTTTTGTTTTTGTATATTCTCCGTACAAGAAAAGCTTATAAAAGTTCCAATTTGTTTTTGCAGCTTCACTCTTTAATAATGGTGGTACGTCTCTTCCTTCATGCATATTTTTTATGAAAATTTTTAAGATACCTCAAATTTCAAAAGTGAAAAAGTGCATGATGCGAACGTTTGCGGACCATAATTACTTTTGGTGATTTATGCACTGAAGTCTCCTACATTAGTTCCAACCATAATATATTGCGCATATTTGCGCCATTCTGAAAAATATCTCATTTTTATCAACTAAAACCATTGAATTATTTAAATATGGAAGTATTTAAGAAAAAAATTTAGAAAATAGAAATATATTTTGGTTGCAGCGTTCGCCAAATCTACTTATTTTATTTGTACTCATGTGTATTAGAGCTCATAAAATTCGCTAAAGATAATTGTTTTTGCATCTTCACTATTAGTTTATTGTGATACATCCCGTCATTCATAGATATCTTTTATGATAACTCAAATTTCAATGGTGAAATACTACATGATGCGAACGTTTGCGGACCATAGTTACTTTTGATGTTTTATGCAAGATTCTGCAGATTATGCTGATTCAAAGAGAATACGCTACGCATAGTTGCGCCAATCTGAAATAATCATATTTTTCTCCACTGCAAGCATGAAAACCTTTAAATTTGTTTCTGCAGTTAAATAGGAAAAATTTATGTAAAAGAATTTAAAACAAGTAAAAAAAGTATCAGTCGGCTTTGCCGACAGAGATATACCCTCAGCATGTGCAAATTGAAACACTTTTTTTCACAATAAACTTATGTATTTTGGGGGTTTCAAAATTTTGGTCTCGTATGAACCGACAAAAATGTTGATAAGGATTAAAGTTCAAAAATGTTGCTGAAAAGATACTTAAAGGAACGACATAGACCATGGGGGTGCCATATGGGGGTTTTTACACCTTTCGGGCTGTTTTCTCAAGAAGTATGGACTTGCCCCTAAAAACAACTTTTACCATCGTAATTGAGGCAGCGAATGTAAGTTGCTTCAAAAGTGATTCAATAGCAGGTCTTAAAGTGAACTTATCCAAAATTTTGTGTGGGAGGTACGGGATGGAGTGGACAAATATAGTCCATATTCGAACCTGATTTATATCTGGTAGATATTATGAGAATGTGTAAAGTATGGACCAAATCGGTCACTCCCATCAAGAGTTATCGTGCCCACAATTTTTCCGAATATTTTTGAACTTTTGTGGCGTAGGTACCTGAAGGAGTGGACCGATATGGCTTATCTACGAACTTAAACTAAGTTTGGAAACAATATTACGAAGACCAAATTTTGGCCGGAACCGGCATTTACGTTCGAGAATTATCTTGCGCTTCCACCCATAAACATGGTGTCATAGGGTTTGTTTTTCAACTTTCAGGCTTTTTTTTCAGGAAGTATGGACTTGCCCCTGAGGAAACTTGTACCTTCGTATAGGGGACAGTGAATACAAGATGGTACAACAAAAACCAAGGTGATTCGAGAGCAGGTCCTAAACTGAACTTTTCCGAAATTTTGTGTGAGAGGTACTCGAAGGAGTTTACCGATTGAGTCCATATTGGAACCTCATCTAAGTCTGGTAGAAATTTCATAATGTGCAAAGTATGGACCAAATCGGTTACTCCCTTCAAGAGTTGTCGTACGCACAAATTTTCCGAACATTTTCGAACTTCTGTGGGGGAGGTACCGGAAGGAGTGGACCGATATAATCCATCTTTGAACTTGAACTAAGTTTGGACAAAATATTACGAAAGCCAAATTTTGGACCGAATCGGCAGATCCGTTCGAGATTTATCTTGCGCTGCAAACACTACACACGGTGTCATAGGGTTTTTTTGTAACTTTCAGGCTATTTTCTCAGGAAGTATGGACTTCCCCCTAATGAAACTTACAGCGTCGTATAGAGGACAGCGAATACAACTTGCGTAAACAAAAATCAAAGCGATTCGAGACCAGGTCCTAAACTGAACTTTTCCGAAATTTTGTGTGGGAGGTACCCGAAGGAGTGGACCGATTGAGTCTATATTGTAACCTAATCTAAGTTTGGTAGAAGTTACACGATGTGCAAAGTATGGATCAAATCGGTTATTCCCTACAAGAGTTATCGTGCGCACAAGTTTTGCGACAATTTTTGAACATTTGTGGGGGAGGTACCTGAAGGAGTGGACCTATATGGCCCATCTTCGAACTTAAATCGAATCTGGACAAAGTATTTCGATACCCAAAATTTGAACCGAATCGATTGATCCGTTCGAGAGTTATCGTGCGCACCATCCAGCCAGACAGACCGACAGACAGACAGACAGACAGACGGACGGACATTGCTAGATCTACTCAAAATTGTCTGAAACGGATATCGTACAAACATACTTGGGGTCTAAAACCATTATTTCGATGAGGCACATTTTTGGTCGTATCAAAGTGTAAATACCCTCTTTAGCCTAAAGGCTGAGGGTATAAAAAAATAAAAAAATATTTTGGCAACGTTTGCCAACACTAATTTTTGATCTGTCTTATAGCCGGGGCTCTTATTTATCAGACTAAATCAAAACTTTTGATAAATGTTTGCGCCATTCGGAAAAATCGCTGGTTTTTCTGAAGTAAAATTTAAATAATTTATGTAAAACAATTTTAAAAAAATTACAAAAATATTTTGGCAACGTTTGCCAACACTAATTTTTTCCCCTATTTGGACATTTTTGGAAATATTCGAGATACGATTCCTTGGAAACCTTGCATTTAGGCATATACACCATATCTTTCAATATTACTGCCAACAATGCGTAGAATCTTCTAGAACTTCTAAATCTAATCTGGAAGCCAAGAATCTTTAAAAATCAAGAACATCTTTTAGGGTTAATGCTGTACTTTATCTATGTTTATGCCAAGTTGTCCCACATAACATCATTCTAGGACAGAAAAATAGAAGACATGTGTATCGGGATTTTGAAAGTTTACGTCGGGAGGTAACCTAAATAGGGGTTATAAGGTTAATATATTCTACAAAAATATTCCTCAGAGCATTGTCAGTAATATTGCCAAAGACACTATATACCTAAAATGCAAGGATTACGAGTAATCTTTCTCCGAATATTTCCAAAACAATTCACAAAACAAAATATTGGACCCCCTATTTAGGTTACCACCCGACGTTAACTTTCAAAATTCCGATACACGTGTCTTCTATTTTTCGGTCCTCTTTCATAATCTGCCCGATTTTACCTGCAATTATTTTTTATGTTGTACAGTGTTAACTTCCGCCTTAAGATCTTTATTTTATTTTCTTCTACTGGTTTATAATTTTGGAAAGTCTACATATGTGTGTGCATATTTCTTTTTATTTCAAATAAAGTCATGATTTTTTTTTCTTTCTTTAGAAGTTCCTATTCTATGGAGGTCGAATTTGAGGTTGGCAAGTTTTCCTCTTTTTATCAGAGATTTACTAGGATTTATTGATAGAAAAGTTTGACACCATCTTGATATGATAACACCGAGTTGATAGTTTTGTCGAACATCAAATAAATACTGAGAAACAATTTAAACGACAGCAAATGTTCTGGACTTAATAAAACTTTGGAAGCAGTTGTTGGTTTGAGTGAACGAAAAGGATAAAATGGAAGTAAAAAACCTGTTACAAATAATCAAATAATTTTAGTTGGAAAAAAGAAAATAATACTAGTTACATAGTTACAAGAAGATGTGTTTTCAATGAAGAATTAAACAGTTGTTGTTATAGTTGTGCTTTGTTTTTGTTATGCTTGAAAACCCACATGTACTCCTTTAACCACGGGAAGCATTAATCGTCTTGTGCGAAACTACACATGTTGAACGAAATGTTACATAGTATAGTAGCTTTATATCTCTTTACCATTTAACTCTTTCATTTTTGTAAGGGATTTCTTTTCTCAATTTTCTGTAAGTTATCAGAATGGTGTAGCTACTGATTATTTCCTTACTGGATACAAATAAGAGTTTCTCTTTTTTATTTACCCCATTATAATATCGTTTTATGTATAAATAACACAATTCATAATTCAATAAAATCAAAATTTTAGCACTGCAATGTGATATGTGTTTTGTTGTTGTCGGTGTATTATATACATATTTACTAACATGTTATTTGCCTCAATTCCTTGAAAAATATGGTTATTGATGATGATGATTTTTGTTAGGTTTGTTACTGTAATTATTGGCTTATACCAAAAATCAATGTTCCACATGAACGAAGAACAGAAATAATCTGAACAAAACATATGCAAATATTTGTGAATGCACTTTGAACAATAAACGTATCGAATAAATGTACAAAATTATAGCAATGGCTAAATAGTTAGCAGAAGCAAAGAATTTATAATGTTGTCAGAAAAATGTCAATCATATATAATTAGGGTTTTGGGTAGGGAAATCCCTCACCGGGAATTCCCGGGAATTCTCGGTTTTTTGGTTACGGGATTTTCCCGGGAAACAAAATCATATTTCCCGGGAAATCGGGAAATATCTTTTTACACTTATCACAACTAAAATTGAATTAATGAATAAACTATGCCCGTCACTTTTATACCATAGAATCAGAATTCGATTTTCAGGGAAAAAGTTATAAGAGCCAAACCAAAACATGGACTATACCGACGGATTTTTATTCTGTTTTATTTAAGTGCGAAATAATATCTTCTATTTTAAAGTCTAATTTTTATACTCTCAGCCATTGAGCTAAAGAGTGTTCAACTTGCTGGCTGGTGCGCACGATAACTTTCGAACGAAGATTTTTTTCAAACTTAGTTTAAGTTCGAAGATGGACCCTGGAATGGAAGAGAATAACCGAATCGGTCATAGAACGGGTTCTACACAAAATTCGGAAAAGGCGAAGTTTTGGAGCTGCTCTCGCATCGATTTGAAATTTTTTCAGCAATTTGTCTTTACGGCCCCATTTACGACGATACAAATTTTGTTGAGGGCAAGTCCATACTTCCTGAGATAATGTCTTAAAAACTCCAAGAAACCTTGACGGCAACAACTAAAATGGAAAATTGGCAAGATAACTCTCGCAGGAAGCTTCTGATTGGTCCTAACTTCGCATATCGTATTATTTCATCTAGTCATGTATCAGTTTGGAATATGAACTATATTGGTCCAGCCCTTCGGGTACCTCCAACACAAAATTTAGGAAAAGTACAGTTTAACAGCTCATCTCGAATCGTTTTGAAATTCTTTCCAAAAAGTTCTACTTGAAGGCGCAACTTTTGTTGGGAGGGCAAGTCCACTCTTCCTGAGGTAAAGGCAGAAAACCTCAAAAATCCTGCCGATACCAACTACATTGGGTAGTACGTAAGATAACCGTCGAAGGGAGAAATCTCCCACACTCTCTCTTTTAAATGTTTGCCAGAATGTTTTGTGTGTGACTCTAGTTAAATCGGTACAATTTTTTCGGGGCAAATCCATACTTCCTAAGAAATTGGCTCAAAGAGTCCCTAGAAACGTTAGAAGTATTGTGTTTGCTTCTTTTCTTTAAGTCAGAGGCTGAGGGTATATGTCAGTCGGCGCAGCTGACTGATACCTTCTTACTTGTTTCAAGCAATTTCAAGTATAAGAATAAAGCATACGATTTTCGAGGTCCATAAAGTTAGAATTTCTGATCAATATTGTTTGAGCCAAATCACTTTCCATATAGCGATTTCATTGGTTTTGAATAATGGAAATGGTCAGTGTGGACAAAATCCAACATGGTGCATTTTTCTATATTTTATATACTCGTTTTTATTTTCGTTTTTAATCGATAGAGCGAAAACGTGTCATCCATTTTTGAGCCCGCAACTCTTTGAAAATATTGTATTTCATATAAGTTACTATGGGAAGATAAAAAATTACGGAAATATTGATCCACTCTCGTATTTTAAAATTTCCCGGGAAATCCCGGATTCCCGGGAATGGCGATTTTTTGATTCCCGGGAAACGGGAATGATAAAAACCGGGAAAACCCAAAAACCCTATATATAATTCACTTAAGGAGCACAATAGCTAACATGAACTTACCTGTAATCCAAGAAATAATATAATAATCGTTCGACAAACATCGCATATGGGACAAGGGAGACTTCTCTTATATCGATCGATTCATATTAGCTCAATGATGTGGAACTTACTGTTTATCGCCGAGTCCGAAAGGCGTGTCTTAAGACACCACTTGAAGAGAAGTTTTACATAGCTAAAATATTCAGAAATTGTCGCCAACATTACTACTGGGTAATTGCCACCTTCTGCGTGCATACCATTGCACCATGGCGGCGCCCACCGCCCACATATTTTAAATTTAAATTCTACATCTACAGTTTTGATAATTTTACAAGTTCCATTACATTAAAAAATCGTAATAAATATTAGCTTATGTTGAAGTACAGGTGTATGAGAATCCCGCAAAAGATATATTTTGGCGAGATTATTAAATACATAAAAATCTTGTCTTTGGGCGGAGCAGATTAGTATACCCTACACCACTATGCGGGAAGGGTATTATAAGTTTGTTTTGTTAAAACCTCATGTAACACCGCGAAATATTCATCGGAGATCCCCAATGCGGTATACCAATCTTCATATCTCGACAAGATAAAGCGATTTTGAGATGTGTGTCCTTCCGTCCGTCCGCCCATTATAAATTGTAATCAAACTACAGACAGCTATTATAGATCTCAATTTTTATTGGTGATGATCGTGAAATATTTAGCGGGTGAAATGGACCAAAAACGTTATATTTATCCAATTTTGTAACGGCTCTGTAGGTCGCAATAGTAGTCCGATCAACGGACGTAAGGTAAGAGTATATGACAAAGAAGAAGTTTGCAATATGAGATGGCGATCAGATAATATGTAGAGGGTTAAATGGACCACAACTTTTGTTTGTACAGCTTATATCTTTATTCCTGGAAGAGACATTCCAGGCAAGTAAGTTACACATGGAAGTCAATCTTTTGGCCTTTCCATTGATGTCAATTATGTTGATGTACGTGATCAGATAACAGAGTTACAGCCTAATATATCCAGTTTTTTGTTGTAGTGTTATCATAAACTCGCTAGAGGTCGCATTTATAACTCAATAGTCACGAAATTTTGCACGAGGTAAAAGTTTAGGTTGAAGAAACTGCTTAAAATTTTGCATAATGATCTGGTATTATTTAGCGGGTTACATAGACCATTACTTTTGTATGAAAAATATACAAATATTATTTTTGGTCCATATTTTAATTCCTGGAGGGAATATACCGGCAAAGTAGCTTACATATGGAAAAATAACTAACGACATTTCCCCTGATGCAAATTGCAAAAATGTGTCTGCTAGATAACGGGCCTACTGCCTACTGTGTAGAGAACCACAATTTCCTCCTGTACTACCAATTGTCTCTATCATGACAGCGAATTTTTCAGTTCAGTTATCAAATTGAATTTTTTTATACAAATATCGCAGCATGGGGTCGTTTCGCCAACTATTTTCGCCAACTTTAGGGTAGGCTGAGAGTATAAAATAGTTGGCGGGAATATATACAAAATACGACCGAAGATGTGCCTCATCGAAATAATGGTTTTAGACCCCATGTACACTGAAAGAAAAAGCTTCATAATATAAACGAAATCTTACGTTCCATCAATGAAATTTGTCATTGATTTTGAGCCAACGTAGAGCTTCATTGAATAAACGAAAAAAGTTTCATTGCGTTTCATTGAAGTAAAATTAACGAATTTGTTCATTATTGCAATGAAACTTCTTCATTGATGCAATGAAATATCATCATTAATGAAATGAAACTTTTTCATTGATGCAATGAAACCTCTTCATTAGTGCAATGAAACTTCTTCATTAATGCAATGAAACTTCTTCATTATTGCAATGAAATACTTTCATTAATATAATGAAATACTTTCATTAATACAATGAAATACTTTCATTAATTCAATGAAATATTTTCATTAGATTAAAGAAATATTTTCATTTATGCAATGAAGCCTTACGTTGGTTCAAAATCAATGATACATTTCATTGATGTAACGTAAGATTTCATTTATGTTATGAAGTCATTTCATACTCACGTAATGCATAAAAATTAAGTCAACGCTAAATATGTTTAATTCATTTTATTGCAATTAGTTCCATGGTCAAATACAATACGTCATTTTTGATTCCTTAGGTATTAACTAAATACATTAATGATACCATTGGTCGTTGTCATCTGTAAGTAAAATTGAAAGAATAAACAATTTGTTACGAAATAACTGGTTTTCTTCACAATAACTTACCTTCATATTTTGCCGCTCAGTCATCCCCTGTGTACGTCCTTGATGTTGGGATACAGCATACACAATTCACATAAAACAACTGTACATATAAAAACTACATGAAAGAGATTTAGTTTAATATTTGTATTTTCTTTTCACATTAAACACTTCATACCTACTTTCAACGAAGTTTATGGTCCTATTGGGCGTTGTCACCATTAAGTAAAATTGAAAATTATAAAAACTGTTAGTAATTTATTTGTTTTTTGTCGCTGGACACCAAACTCTTGACATTTTCTCCGTCATTCCACTCTTCTTTAGATTTTCTATTGCTTGCATCTATTACAAAGAAAAACACCAAATAAATGAACATTCACTTATATCAACAAATGAATACATAAAACTTAACAGAAATTGTTTGTCCAATATTTACATACTTACTTTTCTAAGTTAAAAACACGAATCGTAAAACTTTTTTTCATCCGGACTTGGCGGCGTTATAATGTCAACTAGAACAATGCTGTTGAAAATTTGCTGATCAACTTTTTGGCAGACAGGGTTGTTTTGTCTAATCGTGTTTTCTGTCTGTTAAACGCACACACGCACATTCACATCGCACAGCTGGAATTTACTTCATAACAACAAAGAAATACATAACAAGGGACAACAGAGAATAACATACCGAGAGAATAAGCCTTGATACACAAGTAGAAAAAATGAGACAAACATTTTAATGAGAATGAATATGTATGTATATCAAAGCCAATCGCTAGTAAAGCAAGTAAGGGATTTTTGTACAGTTACGCTTTTAGTGACGCTTCTGCTAATATTCGTACATACATATGTATGTTTGATGTATGTGATTCTATACACAAATACGTATGTACGTGGCAGATTTATAAATGTGTTCTGTTTATGATTGCGGAAAATTTAAAACATTTGTTCAATAAAGCAAAATAATTAGAAGAAAAATGATAATATAAGGGTCATAATACAGATAAGATTTCAGACCCTTTTTTCGTTCCGCAAAATAGTATTGGGGTCTTCAGAAATGTTTCATTTATTTAATGAAACTGTTGCATTTATTTAATGAAAATGTTTCATTTTTTTTGGGTTTAATTATTGTTTGGCTGCAGGCTTTTTAATTAAAAATCGAGTGTTTTGATTTTTAAGTTTTTATTTCCAATATTTCGATTGGATTCTCCAATCATCTTGAAGGAAGAACTTGGTAGCAAGCTTACCACAACTCTCTCAATTCCCTGAAGATGATTGGAGAATCCAATCGAAATATTGGAAATAAAAACTTAAAAATCAAAACACTCGATTTTTAATTAAAAAGCCTGCAGCCAAACAATAATTAAACCCAAAAATGTTTCATTTATTCAATGAAACTGTTTAATTTATTTAATGAAACTATTTCATTTATTTAATGAAACTGTATCATTAATTTTTGGAGCCAACTAAAAACATCAAATATATCCAATTTTCCACCATTTTCTTAATAGATGTTTGAATACTAGTTTTTTTAAGCACGTACTATTTAGCATAGTTTCAATTCTCACATATTTGTTTTAAATTTAAAGAAATAAAAAGTTTTATTACATCAATGAAATACATTTCATTTATTCAATGAAACCAAAAATCATTAACTTTTAGTTAACGTAAGGTTTTATAGCATTAACTAAACATTTCATTGTATTAATGTAACATTTCATAGCATCAATGAAAAATAATCAATGAAACCCGTTCATTGATACAACGAAGCATTTTTCTTTCAGTGTAGGTTTGGACGAAATTCGTTTCAAACAATTTGGAGTCGATTTAGCCCTGTCCGTTCATCTGTCTCTCTTACTGTATAGCTGGCTGGTACGAACGATAACTCCCGAACGGATCTAGCGTTTCGAACAAAATTTTACACTTCGTAATATTTTGCCCAAACTTAGTTTAATTTTTTTTATTTTAATTATGGGCTATATCGGTTCACTCCTTCTGGCACCTCCCCCACAAAAGTTCAAAATTTGTCTGAAAAATTGTGTGAACGATAACTGTTGAAGTGGTCCAAACTTTCCATAGATTATTATTCCTTCCAGATAAAGATCGGGTTAAACTATATCGGTCCACACCTTCGAGTAACTCCCACACAAAATGTAGAATTTAAGAGTCCTCTCGAATCGTTTTGAATTTTTTAGCAGATTGTCCTTGCAGTGCCCTTTACGATGGTACAATTGCAACGGCAAGACCATACTTCTTGAGATTTTGCCCGAAAAGCTCCAAGAAACTCTGAAAAACAAACAAGAAAACTAACTAAAATGGCAAAAAAGCAAGATAACTCTCAAGGGGATTTTCTGATTGGTCCAAACTTTGCACATCCTATTATTTGTGCATTATCAAGCATATGTGAGGTACATGTGCACAATTTTTGGACGATAGATCTTCAATAAACTCACAATGTTTCCAAATATCAAATATCAGAGATATGGCAAATTGCATTGTATACATATTTATATTAGGTGTATTCCAAAAAGTAACTTGATATTCAAAGACAATTTAAAGATGTAGCAGGAGATGCTAATCAATGTGAAATTTCCAATTTTTGCAATTTTCGCGTGTCCCACATTGCCACTTGTAATATCGCCAACATTACTAAGAGGTATTTTGCTACCGTTGAAAATTTGATGTGGGCAGGCCTGGCAATCGAAACAGGTAATTCAACGTGGTGTAGGGTATCACACGGTAGACCCCGTCCGACTTTTTTTGTTAAAATCAAAATTTTGATTTTTACAGTTCAGAGAAAAAATAATTTCTAGTCTCTGCTAAAATTTCTTGAACAACTGTGACCAAACGAATAAAATTATATTACACTTGAATAAAGTTTTCGCAAAATAACAATTCAAAATCACGCACGTGGAGGCATTGCATGTGTACAACATAAACAACATTTCCAATTCAATAGTATTTTAATTAGAATATAATAAATACAGTTAAAAAAAAAAATAAAATAAATGATTTTGAATTGCATTGCACAACACATATTTGAACAATTAAAATCTTTTAAAAATGCCAAATTTTCAATTTGGTTGGTTGGTAACTGGTTCCAAAGTTTGATTGAGTGTATGAAAAAATTACATTCAGAAAAATTACTGCTGTGTAATTATTATTTTTTTCCTCTATTAGAATGGGCGAAGCGCAAGTTATCGTAAAGGTATCTTGGTTTCATGGTATATATGATATTGTGTAGTAAGGTTCGAACTTTGATTTTTAGGAGATTTTCAAATGTTACACCAAATAGTTTGTTAGAGTTATGTTGTCTTGTCGACGAGGGCAGAACACATATCTTACAATAGCGTTATCTGCAACTTTTAGCAGCTGTTGGCTCTTCTTATCGCATGATGTGAATAGCTCACATCCATATAACAGCTGGGGCACAATATATGATTTTGCTAGAAGTATTCTGGTGTGTAATGGCGTGAGGATTTGAGTAGTGTAGAGAGTTCGAAGCATTCCAAAAACGTTTCCCGTCGTTGTACTTATATGTATGTTCGTTCCAAGTCAAGCTATCATTAAAAATTACTCCAAGATTTTTGACTTCCTTGACTTTGCTTATTTCCTGGTTGTTAAGTATAATTGCATATGACGTTCCCAACACTGAGTTTGCAGATTTACTTATTATCAAACATTTGGTTTTTAAGGGCTTAAGAAAGAGGCCATTGTTGATCGCCCAAGCATGAAAATGGCTCAAGTTTTCGTTCGTACAATGCAATGTTGGATGAAATATTGGTTTTGGGGCAACTCATATAAAGCTGTACATCATGGGCGTAAGCATGGAATTTGGAATGAACAATGTGGTCTTGCGAATCTTGTAAGTACATCGAAGAAACAGTGGTCCAAGTTTTGAGTCTTGATGGACAACTGTTTTTAGATGCATCGCACGCGAAACCTTGTGATTAGACCCAAAATAACCCAATATTTCAAATTAAATGAAATTAAAAAGTTTTTTTTTAATTTTGTGCAGTAAGTTATGGTGTACGCAGTCGAAGGTCGATAATATAAGAAAAGTTATATTTCCGGAATCAACGTATCCTCAAATACTTTCCGATATGTCAAGTAGGGCTGTGATACAGCTGTAATTGGCTCTAAAACCAGATTGCCGTAAACAAGAGGATTTTAAAGCATTTCTGTGGGGGACGACAGCTAAATTTCGGGACGTCATCGGAAAAACTAGTTGTTGTCATGATCACAAGGACTACCCGCTGTTAAAATTTCAACAATCCGACAAGTGGCATTAAACTAAGTTTAAGTCAAAGGGTTTGAACTTGGTAACCGTAGGATTTGCAAGATTTTTAGGGTCATTATTTTTGAAAGTATGGATTTGTCGTTGTTGAAACTACCACAGATACTACTGTCGGTAAAAATTTCACAAAGATCCTCGAATAGGTCTTTAGCCGCCTTTAAGAGACAATTTTGTGGGAGAGGTGCTTGAAGCAATTGTCCGACATAGCTCATCTTTGAACATGAATAACATTAAAACGTGCGTTAAGCGAAGGATTTGTCCGATAAAAAAATAACTAAACTAACTAAACACAATTCCTTCAGTTATCGTACTCATCTTATGACTGATCAGCACAGAATTTTTTTTCCGTTTATAATGCACTGAAATAATTATGTGCGACGTTATAAAGTTCAAGTAAAATATATTTTGAGTCGATCTAGCTTTGTCCGTTGGTCCGTCTGTTGTAATAACTCTAGCTTCCGTAATTAATGAGCTAGATCGCTATATTTTTGCACCCAATTGTATTTGCTCTATAGCAGGTCAAGTTCGAAGATAGGCTGTCCCGATCCACTTTTTAGTATAGCTCCAATATAATGGTACTTCCCGATTTTATGTATTTTGAGGATTCTGAAAGAGCTATATTTTGCCATTTGAGATTCTCGGGTATAGCACCTCCGTATTTTCGGTATTTTGAAAATTTTCAAAATTTTCTGACCGAACTACCTGTTATTTGACATTCGAGGTTTCCAGTAGTCACAAACCTTCTCCGCGAAAAATTGCCAACATAGGTCCGTGTTTTGGTGTAGCTTGGATTTTGAGTAATTTAGCTAAATTTTTTTACCTCTACTCTAAAAATTGTTAACAAAGGTCCATGTTTTTTTATAGCACCCACATAAAAGTACTTTCCGGTTTGAGGATTTTAGTTACATTGTTTAGCCGATCTACATGTTACTTGATGTTTGAGTCTCCCTGCAGTCACGAAATTTCTCCACCAAAAATTAACAACATCCATTTTTTGGTATAGCCCCCTTATAAATTTACCTATCTTGGCGAGACAAGGCGATTTAGCGATGTGTGTCCGTCCGTCCGTGTGTCTGTCTGTCCATTATAAATTGTAATCTGGAGTTTGATTACAATTTATAATGGACAGACAGACCGCAATTATGAATCGATCGTCACGAAATTTTGAACGGAGGTCAGGTTCAGACCAGAATAGAAACCTATTGTTATTGGTAAAGATCGGGGGAAAATTAGGGGGTGAATTAGACCAAAAACAAAATTTTTATCCGATTTTGAAGTTGCTCTGTAAGTCGCAATAACAGTCTGATCAGCTCTGAATGTTAAATAAGGTTTGAGTTTATGACGGAGAAGAGGCTCGCATTTAAATATGGTGATCAGATAGTATTTAGCGGGAAAATGGACCGAAACTTTTGTTTGAACATTGGTAAAATTTTTAATATATCGCTTATATCTTTATTCCTGGCAGACACATCCGCACACGTTAATTATATTTGGAAGATGATCTTTGGACCTTACCATTGATGCCAACTAAATTGATGTATGTGGTCAGATAACAGAGTTACAGTCTAGTATATACAGGGGTGACGTAGGGGATGAAAGATGCCAAGGAACGATCCTGATCGGCTTTAACATAGCAAAGTCCAGGTTTTATCTTGGTCCCTCTCTCATCTCAAGTGGACACTGACCTCCCCTTGGTGTCACCTGGGGTAGCTGCCTTTAACACCCGTTAAATGTAGTGAGCTAAGATGTGCCGCGAGTTCACCCATAAGAACGTTAAAAACTTGGGTTTGGGCGACGGGTTAGTAACCCTCCCTAGAAAAAAGCAGTCCACTATGAAAAAACTAAAGAAAAGAAAAACAAATCCCTCTAAAGTTGACGAACCCCGCAAACGTTTTAAGGACCATGATCCGCGAATCTGCACCTGGAATGTTCGCACTCTGTATAGAGAAGGTGCAGTTTACGCATTGGCAAACGTACTTGAAAAGCACAAGGCCGACATTACTGCCATACAGGAAATACGATGGATTGGAAAAGGCGTCACAACAACACCTAAAGGTGACTCACTGTATTATAGCTCCCATGACGTAAAGCATGAGTTTGGTTGCGGATTCGTAGTTAGTCGGAGACTAAAACATCTGGTATCCAGCTTCACCCCAGTGAATGAAAGCCTTGCTGCAATTCGAATAAAAACTAAATTGCTCCCACTGAAGAAAAGGGCGAACATACCAAGGATATATTTTACGAGCGCTTAGAAGAAACATATGACCGTTTCCCTGCCCATGACATTAAAATTATTCTAGGCGATTTTAATGCCAAAATTGGAACGGAGAATATCTTTGGCCCAACAGTCGGGAAATTCAGTCTCCACAGTGAAACATCTGACAATTGTATGAGGCTGATAGACTTTGCAGCTGCAAAAAACATGGTAGTTAGCAGTACCAGATTTAATCATCTCGATATTCATAAGGGCACCTGGCTGTCTCCAGATCAAAGAACAAGTAATCAAACTGATCGTGTTGTGATAGATGGCAGACATTCATCGAGCGTGTTAAATGTACGTTCGTTCCGAGGAGCAAACATTGATTCGGACCACTACTTTGTTGCAGCAAAGGTACGTACCCGTCTCAACGTTGCAAATAAAGCACGAACAGACACAACGTGGAAGTTGGACATCGATAGGCTGCAAACACAACAGATAGCCAAAGCATATTCCACTCAATTTGCCCAATTGCTTAACGCGAGCACTCCTTGTCCCGATAACATAACAACACAATGCCAAAATATTGCCCACTCCATGCAAACAGCCGCAAAATCCATACTTGGATTCCAGAGACCTCCACAAAGGAATTCATGGTATGACCAGGAGTGTCGTGCTGCTACCGAAGAGAAAATACGGCATATAGAGCTACTTTACAATCAGTAGCAACGCATAGCGCACGGGAGAGATATGGGGAGAAAATGAGAGAAGAGAAACGTCTTTTCCGCAAGAAAAAGAGAGAAATGGAAAAGCCGGAGTGTGAAAAAATTGAAATGTACCGGAGCCAGAATGAAGTCCGAAAATTCTACCAAAGAGTGAAACATCAAACAGATGGCTTTGGTACAGGCGCATCCTCCTGTAGAGACCGCAAAGGTAATTTGGTAATTTATACAGATAGTGTGCTAAGAATATGGAAGGAGCATTTTTCCAAACTGTTGGTATCCAATAGTAGCGAAGTCGACGAAGATACCACAGATCCAATCCCTGAAGATGGTATTGAATGTATACCACACGGACAAGATGAGGTAAAGACATCAATAAACCGGCTGAAGAATAATAAGGCAGCAGGAGCCGATCTACCATCACAACCGGAGGCGACACGCTGATAAGGCGTATGCATCAGCTAGTTAGCACCAATCTGGCAGGAAGAAGGAGTAGCCGACGATTGGAACGTGAGAATCCCGTGTCCCGTCCATAAGAAAGGAGATAAGACTTTATGCTCCAACTATAGGGGCATAAGTCTTCTTCCTATCGCCTACAAGATTGTGTCTGGGATATTGTGTGAACGAACCATGACCAAAGAGATAATTGGACCATACCAATGCGGCTTTAGACCTGGAAAGTCCACCATCGACCAGATATTTACCCTGTAGCAAATTCTGTGGAAGCCCCAAGAGTTGCAGATCGACAACTACTATCTTTTTGTCGATTATAAAGCAGCCTTAGACAGCCCTCTACGTTCAAAAGTATTCCAAGCCATGTCTGAATTTGGTATCCCCGCAAAGCTTATTCGACTTTGTAAAATGACTCTAACTGACACAAGATGACATCAAAAGAGGTTTCAGAAAAGGAGATCCTTTCAACATCCTGCTAGAAAAAAATTATAAGAGAGGCAAACGTCAAAAGAAGTGGAGAGGCAAACGTCTTCTTCACCAATAGGCACATGATACTTGCTTATGCTGATGATATAGACATCATAGGACGATCAGTAAAAGAAGTAACCGATACCTTTATGAAGGTCGAAGGAGAATCTGCTAAAGTGGGTCTGGTGGTAAACGGCGAGAAGACAAAGTTGATGGTGTCGACGCGCAATGCGTCCATTGAGCTCGGACCAACTGTTGAAGTTGGTTCCTATAATTTTGAGGCAGTAAAAGACTTCGTATACCTCGGCACCGCCGTAAACACAACAAACGACATCAGTTGTGAAATAAAATAAGAATTATATTGGTCAAAAGATGCTACTTTGGCTTAAGTAAGCACTTTAAAAACAAAGCCACAACTCGTCACACAAAAATAACGCTTTACATAACACTGATACCACCCGTGCTGATGTATGGTGCCGAAGCCTGGGTACTTGCGCAAGCAGATAAGGCAGAGCTTGGGGTGTTTGAGAGAAAAATTCTTCGAAAGATCTACGGACCAATCTGCTTTAACGGTGAATATCGACGTCGCATGAACCACGAGTTGTATCTGTTATACAACGACATCAGTATATTATTATTATTATTATTAATTTAATTTAATTTTTATTTATTAGTCAATGGAATCCAATATCCAATATAGATAAACTTATCGAGAGGCAGTAGTTGCAGTGGCTAGGCCATATCATAATAATGAGCGATGATGAACCCGCTAAAACGGCGTAAAAATTTGAGCCACATGGCGGTGCACGCAAAATTGGCAGCCAAAGTATAGATGGCGCAACAAGTGGATGAATAGATGACAAGGAGCTGTATTACAGAAAGCTAAGCGCTAAACAGAGAGAATTGGAGATCTTTTCTTACTTCGGTCAATGGAACAATGTTCTGTAATGGGCCAGCTAAGTAAGTAAGTAATATATAGGGATCAAACAGTTTGCAGTTATAATTTAATACTGACAGATTTTTGCACGAAATACGAGTTTTGGTCAAAGAAGATGCAAATAATTTTGGATAAAGATCGGATAGTATTTAGCGGGTGAAATTGGCCAAAACTTTTGTGGGAAACATATCCAAATTTAATTATTGGTCCACGTTTTAATTCGTAGGGAACACATTCCGGCAAATTACTAAAACGAAACTTAAAAAGCATCTCTCGACCTCTTCCTTGATGAACATTACATCAATTTTAGATAACTGAATTACTCTCTAACACATAAATGGGCTACTTTATTGTTTTGTATTGTTTGTATAGAACTACATTTACCTTCCATGCTACAAAATGTCGCAAGTATGACAGTCAAGAAACTTCCTGTTTTTAAATTGATTCAAATTACAATGATGTACGGGTTCTCGAAGGGTTTATGCCACATTTTGCTCAAAAGTAATGTAATAACTCGTAATAATGAACGCTTTTTCATTAGTCAATTTGGTAAAATTCAGCGAAAGCTATTTCTAAAAGTTCGTTAATATTGTTTTCTTTATAAGATACCTCCGGATTTTAGATAATTTGAGGGTTTTAAATACATTTTTTTGATTGAACTATAATTTATTTGGCATTTGTGGTTCCTTGCAATCCACGAAACTTCTCCACCAAAAATTGTCAATGATTGGTATAGTCCCTATATCACGGCATTTTTTGGTTTATAGGCATTTTGAACTACTAGGTGGTGCAATATATTCGTGATTTTTTTCAATATTTATACCCTACACCACTATGTGGTAAGGGGTATTATGTGTTAGTGCATTTGTATGTAACATACAAAAGGAAGCGAGATAGACCCATAGTTCCTTCTAGGGATATACATAGAATCACTTTCTGAGTCGATTTATGCATGTCCGTCCGTCCGTCCGTCCGTCCGTCCGTCCGTCCGTCCGTCCGTTCGCAACGTACAGGTCGCATTTGTTGACCGATTTCGCTGAAAATTGGGGAATACCATTTTTTTAGCCGTCGGAAGATCAAGTTCGAAGATGGGATATATCGGTCCACGTTTTGGTATAGCCCCCATATAACGGTACCCCCCGATTTACGGTATTTTGACGTTTTCAGCTACATTTTCAAACCGATTTGGCTATAATTTGACATTTAGGGTTCTTAAGTATCAGTAAACATATATAACAAAACTTGTGGACATAGCTCCACGTTTAGGTATAGCCCCCATATAACGGTACCCCCTGATTTGCGGTATTTTGACGTTTTTAGCTAAATTTTCAGACCGATTTAGCTATAACTTGACATTTAGGGTTCTTATGTATCAATAAACTTATACAACAAAAGTTGTGGACATAGGTCCACGTTTTGGTATAGCCCCCATATAACGGTACCCCCCAATTTACGGTATTTTGACGTTTTTAGCTACATTTTCAGACCGATGTATGTATAAATTTAACATTTAGGGTTCTTAAGTGTCAATAAACATATATAACAAAACTTGTGGACATAGGTCCACGTTTTGGTATAGCCCCCATATAACGGTACCCCCCGATTTGCGGTATTTTGACGTTTTTAGCTACATTTTCAGACCGATTTAGCTATAACTTGACATTTAGGGTTCTTATGTATCAATAAACTTATATAACAAAAGTTGTGGACATAGGTCCCCGTTTTGGTATAGCCCCCATATAACGGTGCCCCCCGATTTACGGTGTTTTGATGTTTTTAGTTATATTTTCAGACCGATATAGCTATAATTTGACATTTAGGGTTCTTAAGTGTCAATAAACTTATATAACAAAAGTTGTGGACATAGGTCCACTTTTTGGTATAGCCCCCATATAACGGTACCCTCCGATTTGCGGTATTTTGACGTTTTTAGCTACATTTTCAGACCGATGTAGCTATAATTTAACATTTACGGTTCTTAAGTGTCAATAAACTTATATAACAAAAGTTGTGGACATAGGTCCCCGTTTTGGTATAGCCCCCATATAACGTGGCCCCCCGATTTACGGTGTTTTGCTGTTTCTAGCTACATTTTCAGACCGATATAGCTATAAGTTGACATTTAGGGTTCTTGAGTGTCAATAAACTTATATAACAAAAGTTGTGGACATAGGTCCACGTTTTGGTATAGCCCCCATATAACGGTACCCTCCGATTTGCGGTATTTTGACGTTTTTAGCTACATTTTCAGACCGATGTAGCTATAATTTTACATTTAGGGTTCTTAAGTGTCAATAAACATATATAACAAAACTTGTGGACATAGGTCCACGTTTTGGTATAGCCCCCGTATAACGGTACCCCCTGATTTGCGGTATTTTGACGCTTTTAGCTACATTTTCAGACCGATTTAGCTATAACTTGACATTTAGGGTTCTTATGTATCAATAAACTTATATAAGAAAAGTTGTGGACATAGGTCCACGTTTTGGTATAGCCCCTATATAACGGTACCCCCCAATTTTGACGTTTTTAGCTACATTTTCAGACCGATGTGGTCCAAATGTTGGATATCACAATATTCTGTCCAAACTTTGAGTCATATTGGTCCAGTCCTAAAATGATGGTCACAATAACTATTGAAGGTCCGAACTGATTTCTTCGCGACATAGATTATGAATATATTAATCCTCCCGTTTACCTGATTTGTTATTAAATTGAAATTGTTAAGATCTTATTGTGAACAGATTAGTTTTTGTGTACTTGGTCAGGTAAGAAAAGGAATGTACTTCTCATATTATGTTTAAAATACCCAATACATTACATAACAAACGGATTAACAATATATAAATATTAATCCTTGAATTTACCTGATACATGTGATTATTGACGCTTGGATTAGTCCTTAATCCGTTTGTTTACATGTATGTGTTTTGGGTACTTGATCAGGTAAATAATGCTATTATTGACACTTGGATTAGTCCTTAATCCTTTTGTTTACATGCCCGTGTTTTTGGGTATTTGATCAGGTAAATATTTGCTGTACATCTCGAGTTATGTTGAAAATGTACCTGACACACATAATTACCTAACTTATGTGTTTCTGTTCTTAATAGAAAAACGGGTACTCTACAAATATTGGCTATACATTTTGTATATAAATAAATAAATAAGTAATAAATATTTTCAGTTTGATTGTACACTTCAAGTAGTCAACATTTAAATACAAACAAATATACAATTTTATCAGTTAATATAATAATACATTTATTAAATAATATTATATAAAATAATTTTATAATATTATATAAAATAATATTATATAAAATAATATTATATAAAATAATATTATATAAAATAATATTATATAAAATAATATTATATAAAATAATATTATATAAAATAATATTATATAAAATAATATTATATAAAATAATATTATATAAAATAATATTATATAAAATAATATTATATAAAATAATATTATATAAAATAATATTATATAAAATAATATTATATAAAATAATATTATATAAAATAATATTATATAAAGTAATATTATATAAAATAATATTATATAAAATAATATTATATAAAATAATATTATATATAAAATAATATTATATACAACAATTTGGAACGATGCCAAGAACACGCGCCCAAAGTTCTGCCACCCGCCGAAACTTGGCTCAGAGCAGAATGCAAGCACTAAGATCTACTCAGGATCTCCAATCTCGAATGGAAGATAGACAGCGAAATGCAGAAGCACACAGACAAAGCCGACAGGATGACGATGTTCGTACAATGGAGCAGGAAAGAAATACAGAGTTACGTGCAAGAAGACGTCGTAATGTATTGTATCGCACTGAGGAACAGCGAACTAATACCCGGCAGCATTTTGAAAGACGTCAGAATCTGGAATATCGTGCGGAGGAACAGCGAACTAATACTCGGCAGCATTTTGAAAGACGTCAGAATCCAGAAAATCGGGCCCAGGAACAGCGAACGAACACCCAGCAACATGTTGACCGACGTCGGAATACAGAGTATCGCGCTGAAGAACAGCGAGCTAATACCCGGCAACACGTAGCTAGACGTCGGAATCCAGCATATCGGGCTGTGGAGCAGCGAACAAATACCCGGCAACACGCATCTAGACGTCGGAATCCAGCATATCGGGCTGTGGAGCAGCGAACGAACACCCAGCAACATGTTGACCGACGTCGGAATCCAGAGTATCGCGCTGAAGAACAGCGAGCTAATACCCGGCAACACGCTCAAAGACGTCGGAATCCTGAATATCGCGCTGAGGAACAGCGAACAAATACTAGACAACACGTCCAAAGGCGACAGCTTTCGGAGTACAGAGTTTTTGAGCGTTTGCGAAACACTGCAGAACGACAAATAAGAAGAAACATGCAACGCGCTGAACAACATGACCAGAATCGATCGCTAACATCCAGAGTAGAGCGTCATAGAAGAAACCCCAGCAACAGGAGTAGAATTAATATTCTTCAGGCAGAAAGACGCAGAACAAGAAGGAACAATTTAACAAATGAAGAAAGACAGGAAGAATCGGCCCAGATAATCAGTCGTCGCAATGACCTGAGGTTTCAGCGGTACAACGAAACTATCAAACTAGGACCAACAAAGATATGCACCTGCTGCGGAGGGTTGTGGTTTCCCCATCAAGTAGAACTACTGAACAAACAAGGTATGTCAAATCAAAGTTTTATTTCTGAAGTTTTTTATTTATCAGAACGGTTTCCCTCGGACAACGACTTTTACATTTTTTGCAAAACCTGTAGTAGAGCAGTAAAGAACGGAAGAAAACCCAATATATGTTTATCAAACGGCTTAGATTTCCCAGAGATTCCAAGCCCCCTAAAAGATTTAACGGCAGTAGAGGAGCGGCTGGTAACCGCTAGATTACCTTTCATGGTTATTGTTGCTCTTGGGTTTGAAAAACAAAGCGCAATTCGTGGGGCAGTAGTAAATGTGCCCATATCTGTTAATGAAACCATTACCTCCCTTCCGAGACATTTCGATCAAGCACAGGTAATTCAATTGCACCTTAAACGCCGCATGGAATATCAGCATGATTATATGACTGAAACAATCAGACCTGCGAAAGTAATTGAAGCAGCCAGATACCTGATAAATACAGAGCTTTATATCAAACATGGCATTACAATTGATAACGAATGGTTTAATCTTTACAGCTCTTCTGATGTAGTACCTTTCGTTGCCAATCAAGATGACCAAGCGGTTATTCAAGAAATTTTTGATAACCAAACATCTGATGATGGCCCGGCTTCAGACATACCACATGCTGAGCAATATGCCATGGAGAATTTAAATCCAGGTGGACACCAAACTATGTTAGAAAGTAGAGTAGTTGAAAATGTGCCTCATCAGCGAGTTGTCATGGCCCCAGGCGAGGGTCACCGCCCCGTCGATATGATTATAGATTCCGATTCCGAAGAGTTGGCATTTGTTACCATATATTGTGGTCAAAAACGTTGGTGTACGGAAACATATTCCAAAATTATTCGATCTGAACTTCGGCGATATGATAGAAGGTGCTGCAGAATTGATAAAATATTGTATAGCTACAAAAAGCTAGAGCTTTTGTCAATTAAAAGCGCTGTGTCAATCGCTTTGCGAAAGCAGACTCGGTCTCGAAATGTAACAGCAGCTAACGCTTTGGATGATGCATATGTAAATAGCCTTATTCAACATGATGACGGTTACCGCATTCTTAAAGGTATTAGAACGTCTCCAGCTCACTGGGAAGCAGAAAAGAAAAAAGTCGTTGCAATGATTAGACAATTCGGCCTTCCGACGTTCTTTATAACTTTGTCAGCAGCTGAAACCAAATGGTTGGAACTTTTGGTTATCCTATCAAAAACTGTTGACAACGTCGATATTTCTGAAGATGAAGCTTCAAATTTGTCATTTTCTGAAAAGGCTCGATTGATCCGTAATGATGCGGTCACATGCTCTCGCTACTTTGATTTCCGTTTCCGGCAATTGTTTTCCTTATTCAAAATGGACAATGGAGTTTTTGATAATCATTTTGTCGAAAAATATTATTGGAGAGTGGAATTTCAACAACGTGGATCTCCTCACATTCATGGAATGTATTGGCTAAAGGATGCTCCGAAAGTAAATTTTAATGATTCGTCTTCCTTTCCTTCCGTCATAAACTTTATAGACAAATATATTTCCACAAATGGATCTGATGATAGTTTACAGGAATATATTACTTATCAACTGCACAACCACAATCGTTCATGTACGAGAGAGTACCGTGGTGAAAAAATATGTAGATATGGCATGCCCTATCCCCCGATGCCTACAACTGAAATCTTATTGCCACTTCCCGAAAACTTCGAAAATATACAACAATATAAAGCGAACTACGATAAAATTCAAAGTATGCTAAATGCAAATTTGGAATCCCAAATAGTTTCGCAATTAAATAATTTTCCATATTTTCTGGCCCACGATAATATACGTCTAACTTACGACGAATATTTGTTATCCATTCGGTCTTCTTTAAAAAAACCGAAAATATTTTTAAAAAGGAAATTCGAAGACAAAATGGTAAATGCATACAATCCAACAATATTGTCACTGCACCGAGCCAATATGGATATTCAATACATCCTAGATCCATATGCATGTTGTAGTTATATAATCAACTACATTAACAAATCAAATCGAGGAGTATCAAGAATTCTTCGTGATGCTGTTGAAGAAATTAGAACTGGCAATTATTCTGTAAAACAAAAACTGCAGCATATTGCACACAAATTCATTTCAGGTACTGAAATTTCAGCACAAGAGGCCACTTATTGCTGCTTGGGAATGCGTTTATCAGAAAGTAGCAATGCAGAAGTCTATATAAATACTGGCCGTCCTGAGGAGCGAGTTTTTATGCTTAAACCTAGGGAGCAACTTCAAAATTTGCATCCTGATTCCTCGGATATTTATGCTGTTGGTATTTTAGAACATTATGTCCAAAGGCCAGATGAACTGGAAGATTTATGTTTAGCAGACTTCGCGGCTAACTATAAATATTCCAGATCACGCCGAAGCAATGTAAGAGAAGATAACTACGATGAACAAGAAATGGAAGAAGGATCGGAACACACTTTACGCACTTTTCGGCTTAAGGATGATAGTGGCTTCATAAAAGAAAAAATCAAGCCTCACGTGATTCGGTATAGAAGATATAACGTCAATACTCACAGAAGTGACTACTTCAGAGAACTCGTTATGTTATTCAATCCTTGGAGAAATGAGGAAGTTGATTTACTGCAAAATGATAATGAAGCTACTTGCAATGCTCTAAAGGATAGTATTGAGATGAACAGAAAAAAATATGATGTTTTTGAGGATCGAGAACTAGAAAATGTTCTACAGCGGCTAAACGAAGAAGAATTGAGAGATGATATTAACGAAGAAGCTGATAACGCCAATATTGATGATGATTTTAGAGTTCTTGGTGTGCCGGATGTAGATACAAATGTAAATATTTTACGAACGCAGAACGACGGTACAACGGAAGAAATACCTGAACCATCAATACGCGTTATCAAACTCCCTCCTTTGTTATCTGAACCTGATCTCTTGAACATGGTGCGTACGTTAAATGCAAATCAGAAGCTTTACTTAACACATCTTTGCCATAATATAAAATGTGGATCAACGTTTTATGAATTTATAGGTGGAGGTGCCGGTGTCGGTAAAAGCAGATTAATATCGACTATTTATCAATCCGTTAATAGAAGGTTAAATAGCATACCAGGTTCTGATCCTACCTCAATAAAAGTTCTACTGACAGCTCCTACAGGAAAAGCTGCTTTTGGAATTGGTGGTGCCACATTGCATTCAATGTTTTCGCTCCCAGTAAATCAGTCAAGTTCAGAGTTGAGGCCTTTGGGTCCAGATGCCTTAAATGCAATTTATACCAAACTAATGAATTTGAGGTTATTGATTATTGACGAAATTTCAATGGTGGGAGCAAAAATGTTTTCTTATTTGGATGCAAGATTAAAGCAAATTTTCAAAAGTACATCATTTTTTGGTGGTATATCGGTACTTGTGTTTGGTGATTTAAGACAGCTTTCACCTGTTGGCGATAGATGGATATTTGCGGCCCCAACTAATGATCCATACAGTGCAATATATGGGACTACAATGTGGGATAAGTTTAAGTACTTCGAGCTTACTGAAATAATGCGTCAAAGAGGAGATCGTGCATTTGCTGTAGCTTTAAATAATATGGCTTCCGGACAAATGACAAACGATGACATTGCCTTGTTACGTCAGCGCGTTGTATCTCCAATTTCCGTTCCTGATGAAGCCATCCACTTGTTTTGTTCCAATGACGAAGTCAATGTGTACAACACTTTGAAGTTGAATTCGATTCCAACAAACGAAGTAATTTCTAATGCATTTGATGTTGTAAAATCCACTGGATTAACCAATGATAATATGAATAGAATCATGGAATCTATTAAAACATTTAAAGTATCGGAAACTCAAGGATTACCATATCAGCTAATTTTAAAAACAACAGCTAAATATATGGTTACTGTGAATGTTGACACAAGTGACGGATTGGTAAATGGAGCTACAGGTCAACTCATGGAGATCAGTTTCATTGGCACAACCAGTAAACCTTCCACTCTTTGGATAAAATTTCCTCAGGAAAATGTTGGGGTTTTAGCCCGCTCTAAAAAAAGGCATCCAACTGAATCGTTGTGGACACCTATTGATGTTTGTGTGAAAACATTTCAATATAAACGCAATGAACAGGTTACTATTGATCGCAAACAATTTCCAATTGTACCAGCTGAAGGAATTACTATTCACAAAAGCCAAGGTGCGACATACGAGAAAGTAGCTGTCCACTTGAAGCCACGTATGACTAGGTCGGCTTTATATGTAGCTTGTAGCAGGGCGACCACAGCGGCTGGACTTTTTCTTTTGGGCAATTTCAATCCACCTCAGCCATTTAAAGAAAATGATAGTGTACAGTTGGAAATGACCAATCTACGAACACATAAATATCTGGAAACGAGTTACGATTTTATGAGTGAAAGTAACTCTTTAAAAATTGTGTATCATAATGTTCAAAGTCTTCGTGCACATTTCGAAGACGTAAGGAAGGATACATTAATGATGAAGGCTGATGTTTTATGTTTTGTAGAGTCCTGGACATTACCTAATGAATCCTACGATATTCCTGGATTCACAGTAATGCCCAGAATGCGATTAGATTCCACTGATCATAGCAATCGCAGATCCAAACGTGGCTTAATAGTGTTTGTTAAAAACGAGATCTCTGGAGTTACTGAATATAAGTTCCATAAACAGTTACATGATCACAACAAAACATTGGAACTTTTGGTATTTCAAATAAGAGATATAAACATATTAGCCTTGTATCGCAACAAGAATTATACTGTTCATTGTATGCATGAAGATCTTAGCAATGTATTGAATAACTATATATTCCCGAGTACTCAAAAAATTATTACAGTTGGCGATTTCAATATATGCCGTCAAAGGGGGAAACCAGAAACCGAAGATTTTTTAAATAATAAGGGACTTATATCTGTTCTGAATACACCAACAACGAAGGGTTTATCTCAAATTGATTGGTGTTTCAGTAACATTGACAATAGCGTAATAAATGCGGTAACATATGAAACAGTGCATAGCTATCATGACGCGATATGTGTTTCCATATCAAATTAAAATATGTGTATTTTATAAAACTATGGGAGAATATCCCTGATTAAATCAAAATATTTTGCCAATGACAATTTATATTTCACACATTATAATTAAAAAATTGTTAATCATATTTTTATTCAATACCTGATTGCATATATGATATATCAGAATATTGGAATGTAATAAAGTCTTTAATTCTCAACTTCTGTTAAAAATTTTAAGACACACTATATTGCTTTAATCTATTGTTTTTATGACAACTGAATTAAAAGTAATAAAACAACAGAAAAATGTTGAATAGCTTGCTTCTACTTAACGTAGAAACAAGACATAATTCGGCAGTTTTACTCCTCCAAGGA